>NW_010403016.1:0-2564 GCF_000710305.1 Buceros rhinoceros silvestris | reverse complement strand
CGGATACGAGCTCTGTTTCATGTCGCGACACTCCCGTATGATGCTGTAAGCACAACAAAAAAGTGAAAGATCTTTTAGGTTGCAGTTGGACAAGACTTCAATTAATCTATAGTGTATGAGAGTAACTATCCACCAACACTTGGTTCAGCAACTGATTTTAAGTATTTTAACTAAAACTCAGTCTTAGCAAATTTTGTAGAGGTGATTACCTTAACGGGAAAAGAAGGATCTGGTTTTGAGGCCTTATTTAATCTTTTATTTCTATTTTTATTAAAATGGATTATCTCATGATTTCCAGTAAAACTCATAGACTAATAACGAACAGCAGTGCAGAGAAAAAAATGTATAAAAAATTACAAAAAAATGTATATTTTTTTCACTCTTGAGACGTCAGATAGGGTTTTGCTAAAGCATCTCTCCTTTTTAGTCCAGCCTAGAATGCTTAGCACTTCTTTTATGGAATGAAATTATGCTTTGATCTGGGGAAAATGATACACAGCAAGTTAAAGATGACTGTCAATTTTACCTCACCATGCTGACAAAGTTAGGACTCTCTTAAAATCTGGGTTAAATTTCAATCAAATGCTGTGTGCAAATTGTTTCGGACATCAAAGTTTGATGGTTCTTGTCAGGTGGAAGTAAAGTTTTCAGAGGTTCTTATCTTTGGGGGAGCCATTGCTCTGGTTAATGTTTTCACGTTATGTTCTTGTCTTTTTATAGGAGCTCCATCTCAGCAACATGCACGAAAAGGAACACGAGAGCAGAACTGCTTTGCTTGCAACACGAAGCAAAATTTTAGCCTAGCCATTGCTCTTAGCTAATCTGATTGTGTTGTAACAAGGGCTATTTGTTAGTTTCCAGAACTACTTTCTGAAAGATCTGAGGCCAGACAGCTGAGCAATTACATAAAAATTGATTGCTCATCAGCAGTGTGTTTCACTTCCGTCCACTCATTTCAGTGTATATCAAGTAAAATGCTTGCTTTCACATTTGTAGAAGTCATTTGCTACAGACCCGTTAGAAACTGGATAGTCAGGACAGATATCTAAGGTTATAGAGTAAAACTAAAGTAAATTGAAGATTGCTCTCTGTGATTATTCAGCAGCCACTAATTCCTGTGACTGAAGTTCTTGCTACAGCAAAAGTAATTAAATTAGAATGAACAACAATCAGTTCAAATCTAGGGACAGTATAACCCGGAGGATCAACGCTCCGTTTCTAAAGGCACCCGATACGATAAAACAAGCCAAGAAAAAACTGCCTGGTGGGGTGAGGTCCTGACTGTCCTTCCCCACTGTTTGCAGTGTCAGTTCAGTTTAACAACACGTATGATTACTCTTCAAGGGTTGGTTTTAGGGTGCTGTACTTTTCAGTTCCGCTCAGGCAATAGCTGGCCTCTGTACTTTCCGGGTCATGCTAGAGAGCATCACTTCTGGAGCATCATTCTGCACTCCAGCCATGAAAGCATGATGTTTAGCTGTTGTGTAAATATTTTATTTTGTCTTGATCTTTTCTACCGTGGGAAAAAAAATTCATTCTGAACATATTGTCACATTGTTCTCATTCTACCAGGAGCAACCAACTCTCTTACACCTCTGTATTTAAAACCCAGGGAAAGATGAGTGGCTTTCTGCATTGCTTTGTGCCTGTAATACCATTTCACTCTTCACAAAGCAAATAGCCACACATATATTACACACAAAATAGCATCTTGCTCCTATCAAATAGTGTTAAAGAAAAGACTAAAATATGTTCATGACAGCAGCTGAATAAACCACAGATGCGCTGACATAAAAAGAAAAAACTTTCAGTTCTATTGCTGTATTTGATACAACTATGACTCTACCCTGCATTTTTAACCTAATTTTTCTCCAGTGTTTTCTTGTCTATTGCATTTGCATTTCATTTGCTGTTCCGCCAAGTCATATCATACGAATCATGAGCACAAGACAATGATTCCTTACTTACTTCAAATGCATACTTGTCTTACTGTAGATCATCTTAGTTCTTTCTAGAAATTTCTCATCTTGGCAAAATACAGTGCTAGGGGAAAAAAAAACCAAGCCAAACCGAAAAAAAAAAAAAAAAGAGAGAGCTGCCAAACACCGAGGTCTGGTCACTGATAGACACCAGAAAAATCTTGCCCACAGAAACTAGCTGCCCCAGGTACCCTGTAAAATGCAACTGCAAAGGTCAGCTAGTTCTTCCATTTTATCTTTTTATTTCCCAGCTGATCAGCCACCGTTCTCTCTGAAAGGATTTAACTTTCACTCCTTCAGTATCTTTTAAACTTAGACTATCCTTTATTTTTAGGTCTGTCTGAAAGATTGAAGAAAACTCATCATCTATAATGCGAGGAAATGTATTGCTCATGGCTGAAGGCATCACTTTGAAGAAATTTAGAGGTGAGAAATCCCAAAACTTTTTTACGTGAACAAGTGCTCTAGCCCTTCAAGTAATTTCTAAATATTAGGTGTTGGATGTAAAAATGGGAGCAGGAAAGTTGCAGCATGGGCTGCATCAAAAGCATGACCAGCAGGTCAGGGGAGGGGATCCTGCCCCTC
>NW_010403015.1:0-23418 GCF_000710305.1 Buceros rhinoceros silvestris | reverse complement strand
GGGGGTAGAGGGGAGGAAGAAAGAGAGAAAAGGACAAAAAAAATAGGACAAAAAAAGAGAAAAGGAAAAAAAAGACAAAGGAAAAACTAACAAAAAAAGGAAAATAAAAGAAAAAATATTTTAACATATGTACTTTTTAAGTCATTGAATCTAGCTCCCTTACCATGAGGAACTAAAACACATCATCCAGTTTTACCTAATGGGCTGAAAAGCTTGATGTTACCTAAAAGACAGCATATTCGGAGTTTAAAAACAATTGTAATCACACTGCAATAAATCAATCCCGAATTCTGAAGGCTGTAAAGTCAGGCTATTGTAAAATTTACTTTTACAATTAAATTTTTTCACTCGACTTACAGGTTGAGTGAAATGTGGAGTAATTTTTTTGCCTCTGATACTTGTCAAGACATTCCTATTTATTTCAAAAGACATGGAGGGCTCCTGTTCTCTCTAAGGGAAAGGATCAAGCCATCAGGTACCTAATTTTGTTAATTATCCAGTCAGGTCACATATGCATTTAAGCCAAACTAGGTTTGCTTTGACACTGAGATGTAACCAACCCATGTGCTCCTAACCACAACACCTGCAATATTCAAAGAGTAATCAGAGCATCACCCCTTCACTGACAACTAATTATAGCAGCTAAGTCCAACAACAAATGCATGAGATTAGATACTAACAGACCTGCCTATTCTCTCAATATGAAACATCCATATTAAGTCAAGGACAGAGAGAAAAGAGCATTTGTATACACATGCATATCTATATGCACTTACATATATGCATACATAGGTATATTATCTGTACCTTGTCAAACTTTCTGTCCCCCCTACTCCCTCATCACTCCCCTTTAAATAATTCTAGTATCCACCTGTTTTTTATTACACAGTTAAGCTATTACATACATCCCAAAAGACCTCAAAATGTTTCACTTGCGTCAAACTACCACTTGAGATCGCATTCCCTTTTACCTCTAGTGCTTTAAGGAAGACAGAGCGATGAAATCCATTATTCAAGTGAGCTATCATTTATTTATTTAGGCTTGACTTTCTTTCTAGGCACTTCAGATTGGTGTCTTAAGCAGCTGTAACACACTGTTGCAGCCTCTTCTTGTCCACATATGGACAAGAAGCTTTCCCACTTTATCAACAGGAACATACACACTATATATACATTATGTACATCTTCTGGACACTTGGCTCTTACTAGCGGCATTTAGTTTCTTTCACAGATCTCAGATTCAGTATTTAAAAATAAAGCTTTACTCCTAATACGATGTTTGAAACATACACTATGGTTACACGGACCACACTGATTAGCGCTCAGCGCAAAACACAGGTAACTGCCGGGCTTTAGTTTAGATGTGCCAGTAGTTACTTGAAAACATATCAGAGGAAATGCGAAAACATTCCTCCTCTCTGTGCTGACCTCTCCTCGCTCCACTGGCAGTAAAACTGACTGGGTGACCTAACAAACCTTTTCCATCTCTTGCTTCTGTGCTAACAGGCTCACAAAAAAAGAGTTTGTGAGGAGGAATTTCAATGGAGATGGGGAAATGCAATGCACAATGACAACATAAGAAGAACAAAGAAATAAATGAAAGCAAAAGGCACTTAGGAGATTAGTCCATCTTTGCCACTTCTAAGACAACTTTTTCACCATTTGAGCAAAATGTCGGCAACAGATGAAACAGAAATATACATTTTCCATACTACAAAAGACAAATTTTATATAATATTACCATTTAAAAAATGTTCACTAATTGCAATCTCGTGAAACATTTGTTGACTGAAAAACGTGAGTTTACACACACATATATATAGTTAGTAACTGTTGCGTTTATCATCACAATGAATTAACTTCCAGAGCAATAAAGTACAGGATTATCAATAATTTAGCAAAATAATAGATAGCAAGTGTGAAATCACTTTGCAGGTTGTAACAGTGCTTTCCAGTAATACTATTAGAATCAAGAATCTGTCATCATTGCTACTTAAGACAAAAGAGTGAGAGGGTTTCCACTTTCAGCCATAAAAATCAAAGCTATTCTCCCGCAAGTAAGTTTGCATCCCCATTCTTTTCCAAAAAAAAGCTGTGGTCAGGAAAAGTAGCCTGTTGCATTCATGTAATCAGGTTTTGTATCTTTTCTTATAAATCTAACAAACAGAAGCATATAAATAACTATGTTAGTATTGTCATGTCCCGGTATTGTGAACCATTGGAAGGGGTCTGCCCTGCAGTCTGCAATTCTAGTATGCACAGTAATTTCACAACAAAGATAAAATACCTTTTTTCTTTTTTTTTTGAAAAATGAGCATTTGAATTATATTCAATTATATAAAACATTTCTCCTTATTACAGTAAGACTATAACTAAAGAACTTCCCTTATTTTTAGACTGTTCTGCTTTTCAGTCGACTTCCTTGCCATCTGTGCTTAGGATTCTCTCCATTCCTGTAAGAGCAGTCTAAACAAACAACTGCACAATTTAACCAAGTGAAAAACTCTTGTGGAGACCTGTCACGACAATAATGTCTAGCTTACAAGGTGAAAACATTTTCTATTTTTGGCAACATATGTCACACTTCTCACTCTACCACAATAAAACTAAACTCACTCTCATGCCACTAATTTAAAGCACTGCCCTAACCCTGCTAGTGCTATCACAGCAGCTACTGATTACACTCCTCACCACAGCAGCAGAAAGTCTATTACTTTCTCCTTAGCTGACCTCACAGAAGAGGAAACAAATAAATAAGCAGTGAAGAAAGAAAAGCTTGATAAGAAAGGTGTTAACAAAGGACACTGCTGTCAAAGAACGGTGCCACAGACAAATCTATAAATTAGCTGCGTAATCCAATGAGACTATAGTGACAGCTCTAAAGCCCTAATGCCTGTTCTTTATCAGGTGAAGACAGATCTAGGTCTTTGACATTTTAATGAAGGAGAATTATTGCTGATTTGGGTTATCAAACCAAGGAGCCAGAAAGAGCAAATCAACTAGCAGCTAGCTGATCTTTTCAGCCCCTCACCATTAAGAGAGATAAAGGCTTCACTGAATCCAACTATTTCTACTTAATACTTGAATTATGGGATCGTGGTAGAAAAAGACTATCTTAAGAGACATTTAGGCTCTTTCCAAAAAATATAAGAAAAAAAGAACCTACAAATTGGCGCATTAGGTCAAAGCTTTAACTTGAAATCTCTATCAAACGTTAAGTATATGAGAAGTGTCTCTGCATTTTGACAATCTAAAAACCAGAACTGTTATAGTTCAGTTTCCTACATCTTTTTGGTTTTTGGAGTACTACCAAAAAAAGAGGAAAACGCAGAGGAAACCAAGTAAATTTTATGGGATCTCTGCTTCACCAAAAGGTTAAAGAAAAGTAGCTGAGCAGGGTTTTTTTAATCCACATTTTAAGATTAAACATTTGTGGTAGAATGATAATTTTGCTCCTATGATATCACAGTCATATTCCATGTGATTGAGCATTAAATGCTTTCCAGAAATTCATGCTCTCTTAAAACATTGCAGCAGACCTGTGTAAATAAGTATTAAACACATCTTAAAAGGTCGGTCACAATATGAAATATTTGTCACAACTTTATTCTAACTCCCCAAGCCAGTGGATTCAGATGATTAATTTTAAATGTTCGCTTCCTACATTTAAGCAGCAATGTAACTTCACACTTCCTGCAAGTTTCTTACTAGCCCCCAACTTCTCTTTTTAAGACCTTCTAATGTGCTTATTTTCTTTTTAAATGTTATGTGATACTTGTGAGGTAAAAATATGGCAATCGCTGGGCTTAAAGGAGCAGAAGGGGATAGCACAGTAGAAAGAGGTAAAGGAAAAATACGGGAAACATTCCTTTTTATGAGGTTCCTTGCATCACATGCAGACTAATCTGGCTTTTGTTGGGCTAGCTATAACCCCTATTATCATTAGGAGACTTCCTATATTCTCTTCTGGCCCCAAATCTTACTGAGTTCATGACCTTTTCAGCAAACAAATATAAGTTTTACTAGTACTGGCATAAAACATCCCTGTTGAAAAGTCAAAAAGGATTAAAGAAAGGCTCTTGCTATGAACAGCTGAAGAACCATCTTTAGTTTCTCAGGAAATAACTCATTTCTGAGCCTTGGGAGTGCACACTTAGGGACCCTCTGGGTCTCCTTCAGGTGTTAGTGTTCACGAGAGCGTGTGAGCTCTAAGACTTCTAAAAGCTCCATACAACTTTGCTGAGGGCCAAACACACATGGTTATGCCAACAGAGATTGTAAACTTCATTTTTTTTCCTAATTTTTCTCAAAATGGAACAGACCTATACAATGCTTTTTCATGAATGATGCAACATTATTGAAATCACCTATTAAATTCCACGTGAGGGAAATCAATTAAGATTTCCAACAAAGTGGGTTTATTAGTAACTATCACACTTTCAGGTGAATCAAATGTGGCTAGACATTGCGCATTAATCCACTGTTGGCTGACTTCTGTTTTCAGGCTTCTACTCTCACAACAAGCTCTATAATCCAATTTTAAACCAGACTAGACAACTGTCAATCCTGGATAGACATTTAAAAAAACATATTAGCATTTATATATTTTAGTAGTTAAAAGCAATGTTGTTTCTTTCATTCTAGTGAAGCAGAAGTAAACACCTAAGTAAATATTGTCCACAGTGTCTTATTCACGTGGTCTCTTCCAACTAAGACTGTTTTGAAGTAACAGTTTATAAACTGAAACATCACTGATTCTTTGGTAAATATTTAAAGCATGCAATTTATATTGTCCCTACATTTTGTCACCATCCAAGCAATAATTACACCTTTTTAAAATAAATGTGAAACATAGCCTCCAGAGTCTTCACCTATAATCATCATTCTTTTGTTTTTCCTGAAGCAGGGTATAGATTAATTGTTCAAAACAAGATGACAAAATACATTATCAAAATCTTCTTACTCCATTCCTACCTGTCATTTAAGAGTAACTAGCTGATGTTTCACTTTAAAAACTATGTTAAAAGCAAATTATGAGACAAACTGTCCTTAGTAGTAAAAGATTCTAGTTTAGCAGACCTTGCAAATTAAGAGCCTCAGCAGAAACTTGATACATCATTATACTGAAGTTAAAAAAGGTTCAGTGCTCCACATCATATAACAATGAAGTAAAAGTGAACACTTGATTAAAGATCCATTCCCACTTTTCAATGCCTGAGATTTTTTTTTATATTTAAGAGTCTTAAATACATGAGTATATATATATAAAAAAAGAAATAAAAGAGATCTGAAAAACTAGAAGCACACTCTATATAATTTTCATCTTATGATTCTAAGACCTGATTGATCAATATGTGGTCTTTGCCATTGTACACTCTTTAGCTTTTGAAACTATAATACTCTGTTACATCATTCTGAGCAAAAGTTGTCCTCCTAAGCCCATTTATCTTTTATTGGTGGAGGAAAACACAAAAACTAACGCAGTTTGGCTTAATAAGCACCCAGTCGGTGCATTTTTTATGCTCCAAGAATTAATACCAGTTACATTCCTTCAAAGAATAGCGTGACCTCTGAGGGTTCCTCCAACTGATTCTCTCTAACTACTGCCATCACCTCATCTTATCTGGCTTTCAGCCAGCTTGCTCTCATCCAAATCTTGCATTCTCATTAAACACTGACAAAGGCACTATCCAAAGAGGACACATGCAGCTGGGTGCCATCAATGCAATGCAGTAACTGTTCCACAGAACAGTACACAACATACTCAACAGGTTATTAAAATTCAAATATTTCAAGCCTGCATTTTAAATGAAACTTCTAACTTTTGCTATCAAATAGGAGAAAAAGCACCCAACAAACCCAAACTTTTGAAGTCATCTGAATGACCAGAAACAAGTTTAAGTGAACGAGACACTTGATTCCATCTCACTGAAAGCACGCCTGAATGCCTAACAAGAGCAGGGCCAACTGCAGATTTAGTCTTCCCTACATATCTTCCTTGTATTTAGTTTGTCAAATGTAATGTCCAAGACAATTATTGGCATTAAGTTGCAATTATGCTTTGAAAGTTCTTATTCATATATTTTTGATTTCTAAAATTCAAGAAGAAGAGCAAGTACTGCAGAATTCTACAGCTTAAGAATTTAGGAAAAAAAGCTCCAAAGAAGACTCACAATGGCTCTATAATTGCTAACTTACCAGCTAGTCTTAGATTATTACAGAAATCCTACCAGTAAGTCAAGATCCATCCACCCTGTTAACTAATTCTAGTGAAAAGCAGGTGGCAGAACTTCCCTGAATTGCCCTTCAAACATACACCTGTATTTTAACATATCTTCTGAAAAAGCCCACACTTGGTTTTAACATTTCCACTAATACAGTATATATTGATAGCTCTTTATAAATTGTTCTAGTTATTACCTTCATTAAAATACGCAACTTCTGAGTTTAAGTTGTTCTAGAATCACTGTTTAATTCTGTTAGATTTTGAAAAGCTTTAAAAATCTGTTTTCTTACCAATATTAACAGATTATAAAGCTATCTCAACTGCCTTTTAAATAATCTTAGTATAATAAGATGCTTCATTATTTTAAATAAAGGTAAGTTACACAAACCCACATATACTATATCAACATTATGACACTATATTTATATGCTCCTGTGCTCCTATTTATTTTAACTACAATTGGCTGACAGAAGTAAGCATCTCGCATTCCACTTTGCCTCATGACCATTTTTATTGGCATCTATCTTACTCTTTATACATATGAAATTCCATATGCACATTCCATAGTTTATCTTCAACTGGTACCAGTCAGCAATGCTAGTACTACAGTTCACCTCATTCCTTCATTTATCTTAGATGCTAATGTGTATTAAATAGGCACATATGACAGTAAACAGGCAAATTTAAATTTGTCCAGGTCTTCCTCCCGCCCCTGTCTATTATCAGCCAGCTAAGACTATCTACTTTTAAAATTACCTAGTAAGCAATTTTCTTAATGTTTAGTTTATCACAACCCAACTGTTTAAAGTTCCCTTCTTTTTCCTTGAATCTGAATCAGTATTTATTCCCAAAACAAGCTGTATCCATTCTCTGTAGTATCAGTACTTGTCATTTCATATCATGAAACCCTATTCTAATCCAACTGCCTGTTTGTACTTCAGCACGAAATAGAAAAACGTTCTGCCCTGTGGGAAAAAAGACACACCCACTCCAAAACAAAGATTATCTGTTTCAAATCACAATGATGCATCCCTTCTTTCTGATAGGTATCTAGTAGATGTTACAGGGAGATCTTAAAGCCCTTCGGGTTAGCCATGCTGATGGAGCAGCACTTGAACACCAAGTAGTGTGGGGAAGAAGTGACCAAGTCATTAAGATGGGGGGATCTGACCAAAATCCTCAGAATGACAGTTACGGGTGGGCTTTACTGTAACATGGAGTAGTACACCTGCTTCACCAGACCTGATCTGGGCCATCAACAACCACCATTCTTACATAGAACAAGAAACAGCTCATCCATAGATATTTTCATTCTTTTTACACCAAATTCAAGATCAGGTCATGCCTGAACAATGTAACTAATTAGCACTGGACTTGTATAAAAATTTCACTGCTTGGATCCTTGGGAACTATGAAGGAAAGAATTGAATATATTTTCCCCAGAAAAGCAATTAAAAATTCAAGGAATTTAAATTAGTTTAGTTGTTTAGTTTCTTGAAGTACTGCTTCGGAAAAGAAAGTAAAGTTATGGCACTAGCAACCTTCCTTTAAAGAACTCATTATAGTATATTACTGCACAACTAAAAAGAACATAATTTATAAGAGTTTTTTGAAATAGGAACAATTTTTAAAATTGTGTTAAAACCAGGGGGATGACCCCCAACTTTGCTCCTTTCACCAAGACCAAATTTCAAGAAATGTATGTAGTTTAATTTTTAATTACTTTCTTACATTCATACCACCACTAAATTTCAAAGTCCATTTTCCAGCAAAGAGATCCAACTGTTAGCTTAAAAGAAAAACCCCCCAATGCTTTTATCTCTTAGCTACTGTCTGCAAGGATCTCCTCCAAAATCCCCAAGTAAGGGCTTCATGCTTGCTCAAATCTTACATCTCATCCTGCCTTCATTACTTCACCCCATTAACATTCCAAGCAGAGAGCCCTTTGCTAGTTTTATGAGGCGAAACCACAGAACATCAGGTTAACAAAGTCCTGCAGAGAACATTCCCCTCAGTAAAACTGCTCATCGGGAGTCTGTTTACATAGATTTGCAACGAATTATTAGCATTATGGAACTGGAGCAAAATTAGAAAGGTTACCAACAAAAACACACAACTTATCTCTGTATCTACAAATAATGGTAACCACTTTCCTCATCCCTGATATTATTTCATCATAATATTGTTTATTAAAAGAAATTAAAAATATTATCATCATACTCTACTACTTTATCTTAGGGTTTTTTTTCCTTTTTGTTTTTTACTCAGTTTATTATAGAATAGTAAAATGAAAAGGCTTCATGGCTTGTAGGACATGTGGACTGGATGTTTGCTGAACTGTTCTGATTTAAAATCATTATTACATGGGTACTTGCAATTCACTTCATAATATGGATGACCCAAGTCTATATTCTTTTACTCCACATACATAAAATAGTAATTAAAAAAACAGGTGGGGTCTGTTATTCTGGGCTCTGCCTCACCAGTATTTGGTGTAATTAAATTAAGAAAGGAGTAGTTGTGAATTTATGTATGACTTGTATTAATTTGATAATGAAACCATTATTAATGGCAGGATTCACTTCATAATATGGATGACCCAAGTCTATATTCTTTTACTCCACATACATAAAATAGTAATTAAAAAAACAGGTGGGGTCTGTTATTCTGGGCTCTGCCTCACCAGTATTTGGTGTAATTAAATTAAGAAAGGAGTAGTTGTGAATTTATGTATGACTTGTATTAATTTGATAATGAAACCATTATTAATGGCAGGTCAAAATTAGTGTGTACACCTGTACATATATCCATGACAATACACAGGCACAACGTTCAAGAGTTTAGACTCTATCCCATCAGTACTCCCTCCACATCACCTGATCCGTCACGCCTGTAGCTTGCTGCTCTAGAGGCACCTCAGATGCTTACAGGCCTTTAACTGAAGTCCTCTTTATTCAGAAGTTTCTTCCCATTCGCAATGAAACAGGAATTCTTTGTGTCTTTCACCAGGGCTATAAGAACCCCTGTATTTGTTTTAAATTGTATAAAACACTAGGAAAGGAGACAGACTTGTATCTATAAAATAAATTTCAATTGTCTAGTAGGAGTGGAATTATTAGTTAGTCAGTGCTTTACTTAGCTTGCAAAAAGGGAGAAATTAGACACTACCTTTAGTTTTACAGAAGGATGAAAAGAAAAATCAGAAAACTAAATGTTAAATAAATCCTACAATGGAAAAGAAAGCTAAGGAAATAAAGCAATGTGCTTAGAGAAGTTCTGAATAACATGCTACTGTTTACTTTTAAATATTTTCTAGCTACTGAAATAAAAAGGTTATAGAAATATAAGATTTTACTGAGACATTATGGAGGGATTCTATTAATAACAATGAATGTAATAGAAGTTATAACCTCTCAGCAAACCTTCTTTAAGTTATCATCACAACAATAACACTACTGCCACAAAAGCATGTACATAAAGACGTTGGTTTGGGTTGTTTAAGTTACATGACTTACACTTTAACAAATTTAAAAACAAACAGAATGGGAAACCATCCTAAAAATGATGACTGCCATATAAAACTCTTTAATTCAAGGGAATTTCCCGGCACTGTATTTTTAATCATGGAAAATATTTACACAGTTCATATACATCACTTTACTGTGGTTTTAAGGACAAAATCTGCTACTTTCAGTAATTTCCAAATAAGAGGTTTTCTACATTTTCTGAAGGTCATTTAAGCTTGGGAACAGAGCAAATCTAATGCTGCATTTGCTGGTTTAATATTGTACCATTTCTCACAAACAGAAGTACAGTTAAGGCAGTTCAAGTAAGAATTATTTACATAAGTGCTTCCAATTTGATTCTCATTGCGAATTGTAAAAGTGGCATCAATTAAATATCCTCCATTTAAAAAAAATCTTATTTACATGTGACACTACACAAACCCAGTAGTAACTTGAAATCTCTACTCAGTAGCAACACAATGCTAAACTATTAATTTTACTTTTGCCATAAAAGAGAAAAAAATTGTAAGATTAAGGTCATAAGTAAATAGAGTCATTCTCACAGGGACACTGTTTGTACAGTGGGAACTTAGAATAAGGACCATCTCCAGTCAGCAGTCAACTGCATTAAGAAACCACTACCAAGTATTTCCAAGATCTGCAATACAACTTGTTCGACCTCTAGTAAAAGGCCACCTCTTTTAGGCAATTGCCTGTTGTTGGTCCCTTGGGTGGTCCAAGAGCTGGGTGGTCTAGTGATTTTAGGTTGGACAGATTATTTAAGTTTTTACCGTATTTAACTGTCTCTCATCACATTTTATTCTTCTTTAGAAAGAATTTCAACTGCACTAAAACAAGAAACAGTCTCTTATTTAAATCTTGCTTCCTGAACATTAACACAAGTCTTCTGAGAAAACTGTATCACAAAAACAAACCAAACAAACAAAAAGCTTTTATACTACATCATTCCAGAATGAGATGAAGGACTCTAAGGACCCAAAACAATTCTGAACACATACAGATTTCACACTACTGTGTGATATATGAATGTTGAGGCTACTATTAATGTCCTCACACCATATTTATAGCAGATTCACCTTACAGTACTGTCATGAGCATCATTTTTTTTCTTACTAACGTGGGATGTAAGAAGGAAGAGCATGAGTCAGCTCGGGTGAAGTTTCTACTTCCACAGTTAGCTACACTGTTTCTGGCACCTGGCTGAGCTCTGTTTTGGTTTCCTCTGTAGGCACTTTACAGGCAATCTGTTGTGGGACAGAATTGTTGAAACAATGATGCCACAATGAAGTATTTATTTTAAAACTGATTCTTAAGACATTTTACTGTCCAGAAAAACAACAGCAGCAACAGAACTGCACTAATTACTGAACCCTAGCACTTAGCGAAGTAATGGAAAATGATAATGTTGCATCCAGATGCAGGTCACCATATTACAGTTTTTCAGTACTTCTTGAGAAGTCTTGTCCAACAGCTTTTGTTGGGCCTTAGTGCAAGTTCAGGTTTATCCTTTATTTTTCCCATCATACTGGTGTAACATTTTTCCCTGTCATGTTTTTATTCATTACATATATTGGACATGAAAAACTAAAGATAATTAAATTGCCTTAGTTATCAAAATGCATAAAGCTTTGCAGTAGATGCAAATAGTAGACCAGTGACACAAACGTTCATTAAGAAGTCTAACTGCCACTAGATGGTACCAGTAAGTGGAAATAAAGAACAGTAAGTGACCAAAAGAAAATACCACTCCCCCCCAAAAAACAAACAAACAAAAAAACCCCCAAAAACCCACCAAGAAACAACATACAAAGAATTTTGATCAAATCAGAAAATTCAATTTGAATGTTTGGGGGAAAAAAAATAAAGCATCACTTCTACATTTTTTGATAAATAAAAATGTGTTCTGATTCTTCAAATGTACTTCCCCCCCCTTTTTTTTAAGGAGACATGATTATGTCAAGAAGATTCTTTCACAATGCAGAAAATTTATTATTAACTAAGGTCAAAGGAGTTCTGAAAGATTCAACAAACACACTGGCAAATGTGTGAACTACTATTATTATCTCCCAAGCTGCCCTGGGGAGGATTTAGTAATAACGTTGCTAAATACGTTTGATGTTTTTTCTCAGTTTCAAATTAAGACTCAGTTTAACAACCACTGTTATAAAAATCTACTTCATGTTTTTTACTTATTCCTAGTTTATTATTAATGCATTAGATGTTACACCTTGCCTCAAACGTACAGTCATCATACTCTGGAAAATTACTATTATTGGTAAATAGATGTTTCTTAAGGGCAATATTAGTTTGGGTCATTAAAAATAACCATTATCCGATTTGCCAGTGAATGCAGTCCTCCTACTTTTGCAGAAAAAAGTTTAAGTTAATATATATGAAAATTTTTACAACATACTTGCTTCATGAGAACTGTTTAATATTTAAAATAGTTTTGATATTGTAAAATAAATATTTAAAATTCATAAGTGTACTTATTTACTAAACCAATTTCTCCCTATCAGCAGTAATGCTGGTAAATTATGCAGTGCCTGGAAGTTACAACATCAGCTAGTCAAGGACAGTGGGCACACGCCAGGACAGACGCTGACTTGGAAGACTCTGTCTTTTCTTCAAAGATCAGAGAGTCTCTGGCATTTGAGGTGGGCGAAAGTATCCCTAGAAAAAAGCTTGCATTTCTTTCATTTAAATGCCTTTTAATTGCTTGAGCAGGCAAAAGTAATCTTTATTCTGAAAAGCGAACAACCATCAACAGACAAAAATCATTCTTTGACGCAAGGATGAGCTCCAAATACTCCATGTGACATCTCACTGTGGGACAGAAAGAGCATTTGAAACAGCGTGAAAAAACATCTTTAAATATACCTGTGTCTTAAGCAATAAACACATTTAAAAACCTTCAGTTGTAGAATTCTGCTAAGTTATTGATCTTCATATGGAAAATGTATGAGCAGCATATGTAAAACTGCTCAGCTCATTTTGTTCTTAAATAAACAAGCACATGCCTAGAGGGGAGAGAATAAAGTAACTGGTCTCCTTATGATGAATAGCATTACTTGCTCTGGCTTGCCAAGTCAGTAAGCAGTGTGAATTTAATGGCAATTAGCTAAGATCAAAGTTGAAGTACCATGAACAAAGTAGGTAAAACTGACAATACCAAAGAAGGGAAGTATATCATGGGTGACTGAAAAAAAAATTACTTAGATTTTATTTAGAAGGTTAGGAGCCGTTAATAGAAAAGGACAGATCCTTACACAATGTTTATTTTCAAAACAGTATTACTGATTAAGCAGATTTCTAGGAGACTGCTTTCATGGGTAAATTGGCCAAAAAACCTGGTAGTGAAGTAAGCTATTCTGTAATAACTCCATTGTGAACACATTGCTCAGAATATTTCCTCAAGCAATTCAACTCTGAGCTAAAGTCAGGCATTCTCTCTCCTATCTGGCAAAACATTTATCAGTCATTCAAAGCAAAAGCAAAAGTTCACAGGCATCAGAAAAAGGCAGAAGAGGACAGAGTTCAAGCATTTTACATGCAGTAGGCTTTAGTATCTCTGAGCAACAGGAAAAATATTCCTCTCATTAAATCTGTGTGTCTTAATCAAGACTGACATAAAAAAACCGCATGAATTTAAATTATACATGACTAATCTGGGAAAAACAAATTTTGGTTGGTTGTTTTTTTTTTTTTATAGTGCTTAAGGAAACCTCCACTTCCACATAACGTTAGCAGGAACTAAACTCCTATCTCAAATATTAGATGCTTAAAAAACCATACAGCATGCTTACTAATACTTAACATGCCACGACTATCACTATAAAATTCCATGCTTCATGTAACACCTTCTAAGTGAGAGTCTGAAAATATTCTTATGGTAATTCCCATAGTAGTTTGCATGGATGTTAATGTATATTTTACAGATGAACTGACAGAGAGAGAAGTTAAATAATTAGCCAGGAGCTGTAAGCTAATAAAAGAAAAAATAGTTAACACAAGATAGCTTCTTTCTACTGTAATCATTAGCCCATTCTTTTAATATAGGTAAAATAATAAACAATGACAGCAAGTTGCAATGCTGTTTGAATTGAGCATGTTAAACCTAGGCATGAAGAAATAGTCCAGTATAATAAACAGCAGTAGAATTTGACCTTAACCTGAACGGTAAAGATCCAGCAGTTCTTCAGCAAGTAGTCAGTGAGGTCTGCGAGAGATTCACTTGAGCAAGGACTAAGTTTCTCAGAAGGTCACAGATAACTGGTGTTAAGCTCTGCCCTGACTAAACAGAGATTCACACTTTCCATGACTTATTTACATTAATCTTAAAACTAACTTTATAGATGCATCAGAATAAGTGTACTTTTAGTCTTTTACTAATATTTGTTTAATTAAGTTAATTAATTACAGCTTAACTGAAATACCTACAAAAGACCTCACGCAGCTTTCAAAGTGTAGTCTGAATCCTAATCCGTTTTTTTTTTCCCCCCTTTTAACTAGCAGTAAGGATGAAGTCAATAAATTGTCAATTAATAACATACTTGCTTTGATGGCTCTTTGGTAATTTACTTTCATACCACTTCATAAATTTCTTAGGAAAAACTTCTGGGATCGCTGATACAGTACCTCTGCCATGGGAAAATTTAGTTTAAATCTGCTCTGCTGCCAATAAACCAATAAGACTAACTGGCTGATAATCCTCCCACACTACAGTGTTTAGATATATGCACTCAACCAGCGACAGTTTAATTTGTTCCGCTAATGGCACAGAAAACTACTCAAACTTATTCATCATATGAATTTGAACTTCAGTCTTCTACTTTTTGTTATTGCTTAGGCAGAAAATTCAAGCTATTGAATGCTTTGTAATTCAGTCTATTTTATCTTTTCCTTGATCCAAAGCATAACAGTAATAATGGCCACTATCAGAAACTAAATATTAAACTGCAGTTCACGGAAGAAACACATTAGAAAGCCTTAGAAAAGGCTGAATATTATTTGCATTGGCATACTGACATGCAAGGCACATTCTACCATTCTAAGTAAATGTGACATTATTCTTAATCTGCTGCACTAAAACCACTGATGCTAGCCATCTTTTACATATTTCAAAGCCGCCACACTTAATAGCTTTTGTCTAGGATTTCTACTGGAATGACACATACAGCCTATTTGTTTAGAAAATAATTTAATTTATAAAAGCACACTAAAAATTTCGTAGAGAAGCCACATGAAACTCTAAATACTGTTTTTCTCTAAAGTTATGCTGATAGCATTCATACAGATTTATATGACCTAAAACATCTATTATATATAAGATAATACAGCACACAAAAAAAACCCCCAAAACCTGTCCTCCTGATCCACTGTAATCCGCTGGGAAACAAAAAACATCTAGAGCTAAAAAGATTTCTATTTTATCTCAAGTTGTAGGTCTCTGATCTATTTATAGGGGTAGGTCAAATGATGTCCTGTACATTGCAACATCATGTCTCTAAGCTTTCCTCACAAATCTCAAAAACACTCAGAACATCCTATTCACAGATAAAAGAAAACAGGTATCTTGTTCACTCCTTACACTTACACACACACGTACATATATATACAGGCACAGCTAAACATGAAAATATTTAGGAAAATTATGACAGCTTTCTGGTAAGAAGTAATTAGGTATTCCCACTTTCTTGAACTGTGATTGAGAATGCAACTGTCCATTCCAAATTCTTGTTTTGGCATTCTGGTTTTTAAAAAATGAATGGTAGGAAGAAGGCTTTATCTCTTAAGAAAACACAATTAAATTCTCTGGAAAAAAAAAAAAGCAGGACCGCAAGCAGGGTTAGCTTTACATTTTTACTAGTTAAAAGAAATTTATGTCTTACACTGGTTCTACTTCTCTGAAGCAGCAACATCAGGAAAGCTGCTATGTTGCAATGGTGTTGGGAGTCACAGCACTGTGAGGTGCGAACCCCAAAACAACTATACACAAAGGCTAGGTCAAAGGTCAGGAGCACACAAACAGCAGTCCTACATGATGGCTGCTACACTATGAGCCAACAACCTCTTCTAGAAAGAGCATGAAGTAAAAAGGAAGATACAGAGGTACCTGTATTAGATAGAAGTGGCAGAACTTTGCCTGCCCCGTGTCAGAAAGCATGGCAGGAACCCAGACATTGCTCTATTTCCTCAAAGCAAGGACCAAAATGCTGCTGTAATTGATCCTGAGTTATAGTAGCTCCCAACATAACAGCATTCACATGCAAGAAATTCACTATGGGATCTCACAGAAAGTCTTGTTCCCTTACCTGCTTTTGTACAAGTATGCTTCTTAATTAATAATTTCTGTGCTCTCAGAAACACTTCTGGAGTCACTTGCTCGAGCATATGCACGCACCAATATACAGAAACCACTTACTGGAACTAGCTGAGCTGCTGCCTCTGAGAACACGTGACAAACTATGGCAGCTAAAGCAAAATAGAGCCAAGCGACAAGCAAGGCTACCAGGGTTAGTGCATTCTTCTTGCAAATATCCTTCCATCATCCTACTGGAGCAACCCATTAGATCACCTCAGTGCAGAAGTGCAAAGCAAACCATGCCAAAATGCTCCACTTTGCACAACAGTATACAATAAATACTGTCCTCCCTGGCTATATAAAATCATAGAATCATTAAAGTTGGAAAAGACATTTAAGATGCAATTCAACCATTAACCCAGCACTGCCAGATTACCACTAAACCGTGTTATTGCAACATCTACACATCTTTTAAATACCTCCAAGGATGGGGATTCAACCACTTTCCCGGACAGGCTGCTCCAATGCTTCACAACCATTTCAGAGAAGAATTTTTTCATAATGTTCAATCTAAACCTTTCCTAGAGCAACTTGAGGACATTTCCTCTTGTTATTTAGGAGATGAGACTGAAACCCATATTGCCTCAACTGCATTTCAGGTAGCTGTAAAGAGCAATAAGGTCCCCCCTCAGTCTCTTCTTCTCCAGGCTAAACAAACCCAGTTCCCTCAGCTGCTCCCCATAAGACTTGCTCCCCAAACTCTTCGCCAGCTTCATTGCTCTTCTCTGGACACACTCCAGCACCTCAATGTCCTTCTTGAAGTGAGAGGCCCAAAACTGGCCACACTAGTACTGATACAAGCCTTTGGCTCTTTAGCTGCCTTGGCCACCTGGGCACACTGCTGGCTCATCTTCAGTCCGCTGTCAACCAACACCCCCAGGTCCATTTCCACTGGCCATCTTCCCATCCACTCCTCCCCAAGCGTGTACTATTGCAGGGGGTTGTTGTGGCCCAAGTGCAGGACCTGGCACTTGGTCTTGTTGAACCTCCATACAACTGGCCTCAGCCCATCGATCCAGCCTGTCCAGATCCCTCTGTAGAGCTTCTCTGCCCTCAAGTAGATCAACACTTACACCCAACTTGGTGTCATCTGCAAACTTACTGAGGTTGCGCTTGATTCCCTAACCCACATCACCGAAAAAGATGTTAAAGAGAACAGGCCCCAGTATAGAGCCCTGGGGAACACCATTTGTGATTGGCTGCCCACCAGATTTAACACCATCCACCACCACTCTTTGGGCTTGGCCATTCAGGCAGGTTTTTTTATCCAGCAAAGAGTACACTCATCCAAATCACGAGCAGACAGTTTCTCCAGGATAATGTTGTGGGAAATAGTGTCAAAAGCTTTACCAAAGTCTAGATAGACATTGTCCACAGCCCTTCCCTCAACCACTAAGCAGGTCAGCTTGTCATAGATCAGATTAGTCAAGCAGGACCTGCCATTCATAAATCCATGCTGACTGGGCCGGATCACCTGGTTGGTCTGCTACATGATGGCACTCAAGATGATCTGCTTCATAACCTTCCCTGGTATCAAGGACACACTGACACGCCTGTAGTGCCCCAGATCCTCATTCCAGCCCTTCTCATTGCTTAACGTCCTGCCCTCGTTTGCTTTAGAACAGAACTAATTCTGTTCAGTGACTACTTTCCAGCTCAGTCTCTTCTAAGTAACGGCACCTTCTGAAGTTAACAGCATACTTTTGCAGAGAGGGTCTGCTTAGAGAAGTGTTAATACTTGAGTTTTACAGTTACTGACAGGGACTGGTGTGCAGAAAGGCTCTGGCTTAGACTTGCTCCTGTGCAGACCAAGGTCACTGCTCAATCCTGTGCCACGGTGGGAGTGCAGTAAGGTAGAGGAGCGGACTGGACAGGTGAACCTAAACCAACTAATAACGTGTCCCATGCCATATATTCAGTTCATATTCAGTATAAAGCTGAGGAATCACAAGGGTCAAGCCATCTACTTCAATATCTAGTATCTGAAGAAGACACTGTCTGTTCTGTCTTCAACCCCAATCCATGCATTCCAGAAAACAGTTCCAGGATCCAGCTCCTGAATCTGGTTCCCATCTGCTGCTGAGTTCGGTCTTGGACTTCCACAGTGCTCGCCCACAGCATCAGTGGTGACAGTGATATGATTGCCATCAGGATGGTTCAGTTTGGTATTAGTTTTGTGTATATATTTCATTTTCTTGTTATTATTTTCATTAAAAAAGTTTTCCTTTTCTGTCCCAATCCATAAGACTCCCTTATTCCCTTTCTCTTCCTTTTCGGAAAGGGAGAGGGGTTGATATAGAGCACGTGTCATTGATCTAGTGACTGGCCCAGCCCTAACCCTTGACACCTCCAGTCAACCAGGATCTTCCTGGTTAGCCAGGACTGCTGATAAATGATTGGAAGTGGCTTGGTGAGTACTTTCACCAGCTACCTAAGTACTCTTGAGCGGATCTCACCTGGCCCCATGGACTTGGGGCCACTTGTCTAAGTGTAGCAGGTTGCTAACCATTTTCCCCTGGATTATGAGAGCTTCATTCCGGTCCCTGTTCTTGTCTGCCAGCTCAAAGAGCTGGGTATCCCAAGAACAACTAGTTTGTTATTATTTTCATTAAAAAAGTTTTCCTTTTCTTTCCCAATCCATAAGACTCCCTTATTCCCTTTCTCTTCCTTTTCGGAAAGGGAGAGGGGTTGATATAGAGCACGTGTCATTGATCTAGTGACTGGCCCAGCCCTAACCCTTGACACCTCCAGTCAACCAGGATCTTCCTGGTTAGCCAGGACTGCTGATAAATGATTGGAAGTGGCTTGGTGAGTACTTTCACCAGCTACCTAAGTACTCTTGAGCGGATCTCACCTGGCCCCATGGACTTGGGGCCACTTGTCTAAGTGTAGCAGGTTGCTAACCATTTTCCCCTGGATTATGAGAGCTTCATTCCGGTCCCTGTTCTTGTCTGCCAGCTCAAAGAGCTGGGTATCCCAAGAACAACTAGTCTTACTATTAAAGGCTGAGGCAAAGAAGGCATTCAGTACCTCAGCCTTTTCCTCATCCTCAGTCACTATATTTCCCCCCACATCCGGCAAAGGATGGAGATTCTCCTTAGCTCTTCTTTTGTTGTTGTATTTATATAAACATTTTTAATTGTCTATTATGGCAGTAGCCAGATTAAGTTCTAGTTGGGCTTTGGCCTTCCTAATTTTCTCCCTGCAAAGCCTCACAACATCCTTGTAGTCCTTCTTCGTTACCTGCCCCTACTTGCAAAGGTCATAAACTCTCCTTTTTTTCCTGAGCTCTAGAAAAAGCTTTCTGTTCAGCCAGGCTAGTGCTCTTCCCCACCTGTTCATCTTTCAGCACATGGGGCCGGCCTGCTCCTGCACCTTTAATTTTTCCTTCTTGAAGCATGTCGAGCCTTCCTGGATTCCTTTGCCTGTCAGAGCTGCCTCCCAAGGGACTCTGTCTACCAGTCTCCTAAATAGGCCAGAATCTGCCCTCCAGAAGTCCAAGGTAGCAGCTCAACTAACCCCACTCCTTACCTCTCCAGGAATTGAAAACTCTATCTGCAATCACTATGCCCAAAACTGCCTCCAATCATCACATCAATCAGAAGTCCTCCTCTGTTCACAAACAAGAGGTCCAGCAGAGCACCTCTCCTTGCTGGCTCACTCACTGGCTGTGTCAGAAAGTCAACTTCCACATGCTCCAGAAACATCCTGCTCTGTTTCCTCTCTGCTGTATTGTATTTCCAGCAGACATACAGTAAGTTGAAGTCCCAAATGAGAACAAGGACTAGGGATTGTGAGACTTCTCTCAGCTGCTTACAGAATATTTCATCTGCCTCTTCATCCTGGTTGGGCAGTCTATAACAGAGTACTACCATGGTACTGTCCTCGCTGGCCTTCCCCAATTCTTATCCATAAACACTCAACCTTACTGTCACCATGTCACCATCATTAAAGTTCCTGGCAATCAAATAACTCCTTAACACACAGGGCTACCCCACCACCTATTCTTGCCTACCCCTTCTGAAGTGTTTATAGTGATCCACCACAGCACTCCAGTTACGCAAATCATTCCACCATGTTTCTGTGATGGCGACTGCATCGTAGTTTTCCTGCTGCACAGTGGCCTCCAGCTTGTCCTGTTTGTTGCCCATCCTGCATGCACTGGTGTAGATGCACTTCAGCTGGGCTATTGATTCCGACAACTCTGAGGTGGGGGAGAAGTTCCAATTCCTACGTGACTATTCTCAGGCGCTTCCATGGTTTCTAACATACCAATAACTTTTGCATCTTTGCTGCCGCATGGATCTCCATCCCTTACCTCCACTGAGACAGGAGACCAAAGGACCTTGCTAGCACACCATTCCTCAAACATAGGCATCCTGATCCCAGGCTTATCTATGGAGAACCTAGTTTTATCCCTTTACTCCTTCACATGCAGTTTAAAGCTCTTTCAATGAGCCCTGTTAACTCCTGTGCAAAGAGTAATCTCCCAAGAGGTACCTCCAACACCTCTAGTATTGCTGCCTTGGACAAATATTAGTGAAGATTTTAAACATCATACTTCTACCTTTAAGTTGAATTATTCTGGCCTCTCACTTTTGCCATTAATAGGAAGGAAGGTACGCTCTCTGAGTTTGTGGCTTAATTTACTGCCATTGTGTAGAAAACACCTGCTCCTTCCATCACAATTTCAAGATAGCAATTTTCCATAAGAAAAATACGAGTTTGTATGGTGTATATTGAGATGCTCCATTCCAGGAAACAGGCTGCAATGAAGTACAAGAAATCTTAACCCTACTTGTGACAGATACAAGAAGCAAAAAACCCCTGACCAATTCCTGAGTGGTCCTTAAGTATGCACCCCTGCAGTCTCACCAACTGCTGTAAGATTAGGAATATCCTTGGACAGATGCAACATGGACACTGTTGTCTGCCTCCACAGTGCAACATGACGACAAAGTTCACACTGCCCCACCAGCTATTCTAAGAAGCAAAAAAATGGGTGTTCCTGCTCTCACTGACCTCGTCACAGCAGCTTGCACAATTCCTGCAGTAAAAGAACGGTTACTTCCATGCTGTTGACTCGGAAATTGTGAGGATACCTGAGAGACAACATCTGGCACTTCTTACCAAAAAAAAAAAAATTCAATGATTTAAGTGCAATAAGCTGCACACTCTTTTACTGTGCAAACATTTGAAGACAAAGCTGAATGGTTCATTTCCTACGTCTCTCTTTTCAAAGGAAACATGAAAACAAGGAACCCATCAATGCAGGTTCCATGCAGGTTTCATTTGCGAAAGATTGTGCAAGCTACAACATCTGAACAGTGCAGAGACAGACATCCTTTTAATACATGGCTTTTACCAGCTGTTACACTCTTATGTCATTACCAAGCAAGCAGGTGGCATTTCTGAAATTGCTACCCATTCACCTGCCTTACCTTGATATTTTACAAATCTACAGGATTACTACTCCCTGATTAAAAGCACACTAAAAGTTAGAGAAAAATCTTTCTATTATAAAAAAAAAAATAATCATAAAATTATTGGGTTGGAACGGACCTTTCAAAGGTCATCTAGTCCAAATCCCCTGCAGTGAACAGGGACATCTTCAAGTAGATCAGGTTGTCCAGAGCTCCATCCAACCTGCCCTTGAATGTTTCCAGGTATGGGGCACCTATCACCTCTCTGGGCAACTTGTGCCTATGTTTCACCACCCTCACTGTAAAAAAATGTCTTCCTTGTATCTGGCCTAAATCTCCCCTCTTTTAGTTTAAAACTGTTACCCCTCAATCCTGTCATAACAGACCCTGCTGAAAAGCCTGTCCCCATCTTTCATATGAGTTCCCTTTAAGTACTGAAAGACTGCAATAAGGTCTCCCCAGAGCCTTCTCTTCTCCAGACTGAACAACCCCAACTCTCTCAGCTTGTCCTCATAGGACAGGTGGTCCATCCCACTGATCATTTTTGTAGCCCTCCCCTGGACCCGCTTCAACAGGTCCATGTCTTTTATGTGCTGAGGACTCCAGAGCTGGACACAGTGCTCCAGGAGAGGTCTCTCCAGAGCAGAGGGGAAGAATCACCTCCCTTAGCCTGCTGGCCACACTACTACTGATGCAGCCCAGGATGTGGTTGGCTTTCTGGGTTGCAAGCACACATCGTCGGCTCACGTCCAGCTTTTCATCCAGCAGTACCCCGAAGTCCTTCTCTGCAGGGCTGCTCTCAATCCCTTCATCCCCCAGGGTGTAGTGGTAACTGGGAGTTGTCCTGACACAGGTAGGATCTTGCACTTGGCCGTGTTGAACCTTATGAGGTTTACACAGGCGCACTTCTCCAGCTTGTCCAGGTCCCTCTGGATGCCACCCCATCCCTCAGGTGTGTCAACTGCATCACTTAGTTTGGTGTCATTTGCCAGCTTGCTGAGGGTGCACTTGATTCCACTTTTATATCATTAACGAAAATATTAAACAGCACTGGTCCCAATATTTTTAAGACTAAAAAGGGCTTAAAATGAAGTTGGAATAATCTGTGTATTAAAAGTGTGCAAAACCCAGATGAATATTCTGATTCTTAGTTCCCAAATGTTCAAAAGGCTCTTGAAAATAGAAAGTCTTGAACTGAGGATGCAATGATTAAAATAATACTAACCTTGGTTAGCAATTAAATGATCACATCTCCCTTCGATCTAAAACCACAGACAATAGTTACTAGCTGACATCGCACTTCAACATTTTACAGCTGCTCTAAAGCAAAGACTTTAGACATTAGAATGCATGCATGCATCTTCTTTTCCCAGGATTTCAAAGTCCACACCCAGGCTGCTGCTCAGCCATTACAAATGAGTAATTCAAGCAGGGCATGACTGCTTCTTGTATTAACTTGATGAAGATGTTTCACTCAAAGTTTTAACAGTTGTGTTAAGTCATCCCTTTCAGAGGCTTATACTTACTCTGTGTTATGTTACCAGTGAAGAAATAAAAAAGTAGTACTGACTTCAAATTACAATAAAAGTCTTAACACTAAATATAATTCATATTATATTTTTATTACACCTGTTTTCAAAACTCCGAAATACAAATTTACCTGTAACTATTTCCTGTTTTTTAAAAACAATTTAATCAACTGATTGCAATTAGCACTAAAGTTTTAATTAGTTCGGACACGCAACCGCTTAAAGGACTGGTATGCACACTTCAAAATACACACATCTGTCTTGGGCAAATTCCATTATACCGAAGATTACTTTGTATTCATCAAGTTTTCCAAAAGTTGGTTTGTTAAGGGTCGAGGGACCGATATAC
>NW_010403014.1:0-4236 GCF_000710305.1 Buceros rhinoceros silvestris | reverse complement strand
TTTTATTTTATTTTATTTTATTTTATTTTTATTTTTATTTATTTCAGTGACTGCAAATGGCATTCAGTTCCAGAAAAAGAAGTAGTCACTGGGTCCTAACCATCTAGGGTAAAATAACTGTTCTGTACTCCTGGTATTTGTATGGGCACCTGGAAGGTGGCATTTTCTAAAGGTGCCTCTAAGCAGCATACCTGTGTATCTGCTGCAGCCCTTCCTTGCAGGCTGAGCCAGATGCATGTTGATTTTTAGCTGGAGTTTATTTAACGAGAGGTGGGAGGAAAGAAATTAATTATTGGGTCACTGCTGAGCCGTTCTTTGGTTTTGGCTCTGCGCTGGCGTTTTCGCTCTCAAATGACTTTGAATTATTTTATTAATGGAAATGTGGGCAGATGGACTTGAAAACATAACTCTTCACTGACTCAAATGAGAATCTGAACTAATTAAATATTTTATAGGTTCCTTAAAGCTTTATTCTGCTCTCTTTCAACCACCATAAATCAGTTCTCTATCTCAGGAGCTGACCCACCCATTTCATCCGTCCGGGTACTGCCCAGTGCTGTCGGTTCACACACCCGCACGCTCTTGTACATGTCCCATGACTCAGATACCACCTTGCAAATGTGTGTTCTCCTTTTCCCCTGCCCGCACTCAGTGGTGGGGGCTCACGTACAGTGTCTTGGATTTCCTGGTGGCCACTGGCCATTGTGTGCCCTGGTCAGGTGCAGGACATGTGGGGTTGGTACCATGGATGAATGCTCTGGACATGCACACTTCGAGGTGCAATGAAGGCGATGAAAAGCCCAGCGCCTGTCCCTGCTACCTCTGAAATTGGTGGGAGGTTGGCCATGAACTTCAGTGACCATGGCAAAAGGCTCTGGTAAAGAAAAAAGGCTGGTGACTTTGGCACCGCCTTTCTCCCCTCACCCCTGCTCTTTGCTGTCTTCACCCCTCCTGCTCTGTCTTTGAAGCTGCTCCAGCAGAACCACTCCTTGCTTCCCAAGTATTACCTTTGGGGGAACTCCTGGGGCGGTGTCCCCTGGGCCTGATGTCACCTGCACTGCTGAGCTGGTGGCTGGCGCGAGGGGTGATGCTGTGCTTCAGGGCTGCTCTGGGTAAGGGTACCCGCCCCAGCTCCAGCTGCTGCCAGCTGAGGTGCAGGAGCAGTAGCGATCTCTAGCTCTAGAAAAGAAGAAATAGCTGTAGCTGTCTGATGTCCTGACTCACAAAGACAAAGGCAGGAGCTTTCAGGACTGTTTTCATCAGACCATCGTGGTGAAGCCAGACTGTTTCATGGAGTCTTAATGATTTCTGTGACATTTTGATGGGGAGTCCAGGCTGACTTCATACCCACCTAACGACTGGAACTCTGTCTTACAAAGTCAATTGAAATGCCTCTTTTTTTTTTTTCCCCAGTTGGAAGGCAGCTACAGAGATCATCTAATCCAACTGCCTGACCATTTCAGGGCTGACCAAAAGTTAAAGCATAGTATTGAGTGCATTGCTAAGCCAGATGAAACTTGAACTGGGGCCCTAACTCGAGGGGACCAGGAGTGGAGAGACAGGAGAGTAATTACTACTGGGTGACTTGGAGGCTTCCTCCCTAGCTGGGGTAAAGAGGAGAGAAGCAGAATCTGACCCTTTGTGCACGTTTCTAACCACTGTGGAAATTTTGAAACCCTAAAACATAACAAAATGAAAATGATCACGTTAGATCATTCCTGAGGTACAGAGGAGGGAACTGAAGCCACGAGATAAGCTGCAGCTGTCAGATCATTGAGAAACATCCACCTTGGACTCTGGTTGCATACAAAAGCAGCAGATGATGTACCAGCAGGTGACACCTGGGAACACGCAGCAGTGTCTGTTTTGTGGGGTCGGTGACATTTTCTTGCAGTGTATTTTGAACGGGCAGCTCAGCTCCACGCTCAGAGGGAGTCTCTGCTGCTGGGCTCCCGGGGTGGTGAGTCCTCTGCTGCTGCACTCAGGAGCAAACCTGGCTCTTTGTGCTACTTCAGGAAATATCTTTCTTCCCTGCTGCCCTGTCATTAAATGTCACCCTAACTGGATGTGTCCTTCTCTTCCCTTGCATCCTCCAGCCCCTGCAGTTCCCATGGCAGCCCTCCAACACGGGGCAGCCAGGGAGCTCGTGCTCGGGCCGTGCTGCCTCAGTGGTGCTGGTGCTGCTTCCACCTGCACCCAGTGAAAGCTCACCCAGTGAAAGCTCACCCAGTGAAAGCTCACCCAGTGGTGGGGTTTGGGGTGATGCTGGCTGTAGATGCTTCCTCACACAGCACAGACCCTCGCTTTGTCCCTGATCTCAGTGAGATTCAGGCTCATGACGCAGTGCAGACAAAGCAAGAAATCAAATCAAAATCTGTATTTTGTTGTACTTGGAGAGCTGCAGGCTGGGATGAACTGAGCAGGTTCTCACACCCCTTTCCAAGATGCTGTGAAGGGGAACGTAATCAAGGACGTGGTCTCTGATCCAAGGCTTGGCCAGTTTACTCCAGGAAGCAAAGACCAGTGTAGTCTTCTGTGCCTCAAGGAATACAAGCTACAGCACAGGACATGGCAATGATTAGAGGAGGAGCATCCAGCTCACCAGCAGTCTCTGGGGCCAGCGATGGTGCTGATGAGGCATTGCCAGGCTGTGCGATAACACAAGTGATCAAAGCTCCTGATATTATTTTGCAAAAGCAGAATCCTACCAACACCTCAAATAAGTTTCTGCATCAATGTGTGTTGAGGGATTCTCGCACTTATCAGCCCGTTCTGGACGATTGGTGTTTAGGGTCTGAAATTGGAAATAAAGGAGAGGACAGGTATCACTCTGCAACCCTGCCAGCCAGGGTTGCGTTAGCAGGCACGCGGGTAATGCAGAAGTCTGGCAGTAGGAAGTAAATGCACAGCAGCAATGTGTTAAATGGGAGAGTGACATGGATCCGTGTAACTCATAGCATGAATGAGAGACAGTTTCCCATAGATCGGTGTCTTGTAGGTGATTGCAGTCCCTGATGAAACCTTTTTGATGGCTGGAGGAGTTTTCACTGGTTTCTGTTGTGTTTGAGCACTCAGTGCAGCCTTTCTTTCCAGAAGCATGTGGTGGTTGGAAGAGAGAGGACACAGGAAAACCCCAAGGCCATCCTCTGTCCTCCTGGCCAGCTGGCACAGTGGAGGAGTTAATAGCACCCTGTGCATAACCACGCCAAAGCTTCCTGCAAAGCGAGCGACTTGTGCAGAAGCGAGCTGGTCCTTCACCCTTCTTCCACTGGGCTGATGAACCATGAAGCTGAGCAGTCCAGGTGACTCAGCAGGGACCCAGCCCCATCACATGGGTCTTTGTCCAGGTTGTGCATTAATAGGGATTTTGGACGGATGAGAGAAGAACTGGTGGCTCTGATGGACACCAGGGCACTTACTGTAGTGCTGTGCTTCAACGGCGTGATGCTGGTGAGACAACTCCACGTAGGTGTGCTGCTCGCCTCCTGGACCCTCTGGGTTGATGCTACAGCTACTGGTTTCTGCACTTTAATTCTGCTGGCTGCCCAGGGGGGTGGGCACGTAACTTCCATTATAAAGATTGATTTCACTCTCCTGTTCTTCCTACATTAATGTCACTGTTTTAGGGATTTTTCTAAGTTCCTTAAACCCGAGGCTCACACATAAACACGCAATTCCTTCTGTGTCCATCTCTGAAGACTGAAAAGTTGAACAGGCTCATTTCGTTTAGTCAGAATGATAGATGTCCCCAGCAGATGATGATCTGTCAAGCGAGGGTGTCTGTCAGCCAGCACTAAGGTGCAACGGAGGGGTCCTCTCCAAGAGGTCCTCTCTGAGACTAAACATTGAAAAATGAACACGTAGAAAAGAGCACTTTTGCCTCGAAACCATCCTCAAGGTGATGCAGTCTGCCAGAGTATTTCTCAGGGAGTTCAGAATGATGATTGCATTTGTGGATGAAACTATTCCAAGTTAAATATAGACAAGGGAAAATGTGTTTCAGAAAAATTATGGAGTTGTTAATTTTTTTTAGACTATACATATACAGAGTCAAGCCCTCAGCTGCCAGAACTGGGGTTGGCTTAAGCAGAACTGTGCTGATTTCTGGCTGCTGAAGCGGTCCTGTTATATGGTATATGTTCATATTCACCATTGTATCTGAACGTGTTCTCAGGGCCCAGTAAATTATGCATGTTAAAATAAATCACAGTGCTAACGATAATGGCAATAGCAATA
>NW_010403013.1:95309-99197 GCF_000710305.1 Buceros rhinoceros silvestris | reverse complement strand
GAAGTCTAGCCCAAACCGGGACACACTGACATCACTTTTTTAGATGAGTCTGCTGTCCAAGTATTAACTTTTATACACAGAGGTTTTGTACAGTCTTTCTCTTTTTTTTTAAATCAGTGTCTAAAACACTAATTAGAATTCCAAAACTCTAAACCTTTATAACATCTTCATCTTACCTTCACGGAGCAAAGCCATTATTCCATTACTCGAGGTTTGGGTTTTGGGGGGTTTTTTTTGTTTGTTTTGGGGGTGTTTTTTTTTTTTTAATCAAACCGTATTTGTATTTCTTGAGCAATCATATGACATATTTGCATTTCCATTATATTACTTGTACAATGATGTCAATCGACAGCCCTTCAGATCAGCTTTCCTACCCTTTTTTGGTATATTGACACTTCAAAACTCTCCAGATTGCTGGAATTTCCCTTGCACTGCAAGAATTAGGAAAAGTTAACAATATGGAGCCAGAGAGATCTTCAGCTCATCTTTGGGACTCTCAATTAAGTTTCCGGCCCATTTTAATGTGTTTATTTGTGGTAAACAGTATTTGACATTGTCCGTATTTACAAATGCATTAAAAGCACAGCATAAACTTTGTGAAATACGAGTGCATTTTCCTCCTCCTTTACAAAACACATTAAGTATTTAATGAAGCACTTTTGCCTTTGTGTATGAAGTTTTATTACCATCTTCAAATGACGGGCTGATATTATTGCTGGGAGTTATTTCATTGATGCATCACAACTTTATTCTGAAGAGGCTCTAATCACAGAGGAAAAGATTCCCACAGAAGTTCCGAGGGGACAAAGTACGGCAGCTGCACCACAGGTACTGATGGCCCTGTTACAGATGCATGGAGCTGCCAGGCAATAGGTCAGAAATGTTTTATCGTCTTAGAGAACAACATAGGAAGGATCATTGGTTGAGAAACCTCTAAAAAAAACACATTGCACCTCTTCCTTTTCTCTGTAAGGATGAATGAATTCATCCAAACGACTGCTCTCAGCTTTCCCACCACCCAGGCTGATTTCAAGTGCAACAGCTTGAAGTCTCCGTACTCTGAAGTCATGAATACATCCGCAAAAAAACAGTGCGAAGGCAAATTTATACCTAGACTTACTGGTATAGTGTGGCTCGGAAGACCAAAGCTTTTTCCTCAGACTGGAAAAATGTCCTGTAAAAAGCTCCATGCAACACAGTGGGTGTTTAAGCCCAGATGACAGAGATGATTTATGGCCACCCACAGGTGATCTGATTCCTTTGAAGACCTCAGTCAGGCAAGGAAGAATAAAATGAGACATTACAAGTGACAGGATGAAGAGAAAAAAAAATGGCTTACTCAGCTCTGTTTCGATAAAAATATGAAACGATTTTTAGGTTTTCTTTTTAAAGTGGGTGGAATTCTCTTTCCACAGAAACCTGTTTTTACCACTCTCACCAGTAAAGAAGAGAGTTCTCTCAGCATATGACATTTAAAAAGGAAACAAAAAGGGAAAAATAAGGATCATGTTACGGTAGTAGGTATCCACCTCCAGCAAGTTTTTCCAAGGCCTCTGAGAGGAAAACCCTTTCCGTTATGTAGAAATAGCCTCAAGTGACTTTTCCACTCCTTTAACTGCCGGTCTGCAGCACATATAATCTCAATGGTCTACCTTTAGAGCTGACCAAATTAAGAACCACATCTTTTCTTTGGAAAGGGCATTTTAAAAAGTAAACAAAAAACCCAAAACACCATAAAAATATATCGCAAATCCTCCTGAGGATCCTGAAGGAATGAGTGTTCACTGCTGGCAATCCCCCAGCTTATTGTAGACAGATGAAACATTTTACTAAAACTTCAAACCCTTGGGCCAGGCAGACACACATAGTGCTCTTAATGTTTTAGGATATAAAACTGAGATATTTGAGGTATTCTCTGTATGCTAGATGAACCACAATAATGTTATCTGCTTTGCAAAGATGAAATTATATGAAGACTGAAGGTTTGCCAGTTTACTTTCTTGGCTTACGTAAATGGAATTTGAAATGAAAATTGGCTACCCAGGAGCCAATAGGCCACAACTACCCTATGATTCAGAACAACAGAAGGTTTGTTAATCTCCTTCCCTGGAAAGTCAGAGGGGAAAATTGTCCTTTTCAAAGACAATCTGGGTTACTCGATGCAGAATGTCCAGAAACATTTCTACTGGAAAAAAGGCAAAGAAAGAAGTGAAAACTTGTGCACCCAGCTGATGAAACCGTTGCCTCGGAGGTGAAGAGCAGGTGAACACCACTGCCCCATGGCAGCGGTGCAGTCCTGAAACACACTTGTGACATCCCACAACCACAAACTTAGACGCTTTGAAAGCGGTATTTTACACACTCTTCACTTCCCTTCATCTTTGACACCTATTTTAAAGCACGTGGTCAAAGAAAACATTATTATACTTTCCAACTTGATGGGCAGAAATTTACTAAACTCCTCGAATAATAAATCCTGCAACCAAGTGTTCTCGCATTGATATCGTGGATGGCAGCCTTCAAAGCAGCGCTGTCACACTGAAACGCGACCTGACCCACTAGTCAAAATCAGTTTTCTCCCAAAATCCCTGCCTAAACGGCACCTGCCAACTTGTATTCTCTTCGGACCACTGGGAACATGAGAGTGGATCTTGGCAGGTAAATCAAATGATTCCCCTTCCAACTAACCAGGTGTTTAGCTATTATTTTACTGCTACCTGAAAGCAGATGCAGTTTGCACCCATAGTTTTCAAAACCTGACCTCAGTCTGATCATTTCTCCACACTGAAAAATTCCGAGTAGCATCCTGAGCTCCCACCCAGCCCTAAGCTAACAGCACAAATTATAAAAAGTGTAACAGTGCAGAACAGGCCCCTGTTTTTCTTTCCACTTAGTGGATCTGTAACATATTCTGCTTCTCTTCACCGTGTTTTAGACCATACTGTAACATACTGACCATTTATTACAAAAATATGGCACCTGAAAATTTCTGGAAGACCTCTACTCAATTATTAATCATGGTCAAGCTTAGCCCTTGCTTTAAGCCCCTTAGGCTTGCTTTAAAACTGCTTCTTACACACATACTCAGAAGTCCCACATACAATTAAAACTGGCTTTCTGTCAAAACCGACATATGGTTTGAACGTAAGGTATTACTTCAGAACTGAGCTGGGAAAACCCCACCAAGAGTAAACGGCACATTAACAAACAGATCCTCCAACACATGACAACTTAAAAATACAGCGCATTTGAAAAGGATGGGAGAGGAAGGGAGAATTCCTTAGTCAGCAATGGTAAAGACTGGATGTATTTCTAACAAACACTCCTAGAAGCTGCCTATCTGTTCAACGTCTGCTAGGAGCTCAGGCTGAAGATGCAGTCAGGAACTCCTGTTTTCACATGAAGAGCACAGGCAAAGTCCCACTTAGCTGAACACAGCAGTAACATACAGCAAGGAACCATTTTCAAGCTCCCCTCCACAGCACTGCTGGCTTCCAAGTTCTTTCAGCCTGTGTTAAACTGTTCTTCCAGCAGCCCATGGTGCTTTCCGGCCAATGCTGCCTGCTGTGAGCCTACTACCGGACCTCCAGACTACACTGCTCAGGTTCATGTAGAACCTAGACCTGCAACGGAGACTCATTTTTATGTCCAACTCCGCCACTTGAATAAAACGCAGCCACAATATCCCATGATTTTAAAATGACACCTAAATGTACACGAGGGTAGGGATAGGAACACACGTACACTTTCAAGAGCAGACCACGGGCTAGACTAGTCCATCCCATAGTTCCTCAAGCCACTCTTTGCTCACCAGCTCTGATCTTGCAAACCTCATCGCTGGGAGGAGAGTGTCAGGAGACCTTGACGAGGTGGGTCACAGAAGGGAAA
>NW_010403013.1:92239-95185 GCF_000710305.1 Buceros rhinoceros silvestris | reverse complement strand
TGAAAGAGTCACAGGGACAGCTGTGGAAAGGCAGACAAATGTTCCATCCTTCCTTTATAAAACTTCTGTGGTGCTTCTTGCTTAACGAAAGCACTTGGCCTTCAGGCAGCTTGAAGAACACCTCCACAGCCATTTACAACACCACCGTCAGGAGTTATTTAGATACAAAGCACTCAGACCCACATGGCATATCTTCTAAACCAAAACAGGGAGACACTACTCATTCTCTCTTTGGAAGTCATTCTTAAAATTTCCTGGTGCTGTTCTTAACTCTCCTTATTTTCTACCCACGTGCTTGCTGGAAAATTCATATATTCAGCCTTCTTCACTTCCGCCCCCCCCCAGGCAGAGGACATAAAGCAGTCTAAAACTAGATCACCGGTCTCTGAACTTAAGTAAGTGTGAAGTATACCCTTGCTTTCCAAAACCCACCTCCTTCTATTAATACAGTGCAAATAACTGACTAACTAGATAGCAAACAAATACAAAGTGAGTGGACGAGCAGAGGCGGTGCATGTGAAAACCCAGCATGAGAAGCAAAACCATTCTTCTCAACAAACTGGAAGAGTAGCCCCAGAGCCACCCCCGTGGAACTCTGCTGCAGAGCGTCCAGGCACCGTGCAGACCAGTCGCAACCTTCTGACCTGTATTGCCACGCTGCACAACATCTGGCCATGACATCAGGCTACCTCTTACATCCATATGACCCCTCTGCCGGCTGCGCCTGGCGCGGCTCTTAGCACGGCCAGGCTTTAGAGAGGGCGCAGCTGCCTTCTCACTAAAGGTCTCTTCAGAGGCAGTTCATGTTGATGATCACAGTCCTGCACAACGGAGGGCACAGCATGCGATGGTGCAAGGGTAGAAATAGAGCTACCAGCCAGGTACCCGGTCTGTGAAGGGAACGCAGATTATGCCAACTAATTCCAGCTGAATGAAAAATGAATCAAATCCTGTTTATCTAGCCAAAGGTTTCCTGAATCTTTCACCCCGCCTCCGCCTCGTGGCTAAGTGCACACAGGGGAAAAGTCAAATACGCAAACGGGATTCTGCTTCTAAGCAGCAGCACTCTTGATAATTGCCTTGTTCTGCTTTCGTTGTAGGTGTAAAGTCTGTCTGCTCCACCATCTTTCCCTGGTAGTACCTGAAGACTGCAGCTCAGGCAAAAAAAAAAAAGCTCAGGTTAACATTTTGGTGACAACAACTGGAAAGAGTATGTTCACCAGGTAACACTTGTAGGAAACCAGCATTTTCACATTCAGTCTGTGTGCTGTGAGCACAGCACCATGCACTGGGAGTCACGACATTGTCCAGACACTCTTGGTTGTGTTCTCCTTTTCATGAATCTCACAGTCAATCCCAGTCTTATATGGAGGCAGTTTAAGGACCTTGATCTCCTCAAAAACCAACTACTGGCACTTCAGAATCTTAGTTGGGCAATGAGGATTTAAAAAAAAAAAAAGGAACCATTAAGAAAAATTCAAACAAATGTGTCCCTTAACAATACGTGCCAGAGGCCCCGTAAAAGCTCATGCACATCTCCATCTGCTGTCTCTACTTCCCTGTCAGACTCACTGAAGTAGTGTTGAGTATTTAGCTCTCAGCTTCAGCCTCAAGTTAGGACACTGTGCCCAAGCACCCAGCAATGCCCTGGGGCTCCACCCAGCTTGGGGGAGCACGGTCTGAAAAGCACAGTCCCTGGGTATGCTGCTGTGCGAAGCTGCAACGCACCCCTCACCAGGGCGGTGGGCTTCCCCAGGAGGGCTCCCTATGCCAGGCCAAATCCCTCTTCTGAGGGTAGCCTGCCGTCAGGGGCAAAAGGGACTTCTTACCTGGGAATTAAGCATCGGCACATCAAGCCTTGCTTTCTTCTTGGAAAATTTTCCTTTCAAAATGCATATTTTACGTTCGAGTGTTCACCACCTCCCCCTACCCCTGTCAGAACGGGTGCTTATTGCAGCGGCTACTCAAAGATTGAAGATCTTACCCCACTGTGGTAGCTTCATCTCTTTCACAGCTATTCCCCAAATCCCAATAGGATGGCAGCTCTGTGATGCTTTTAGAGGAAGATACATGCTGCCCCTTCCCCCCGGAGCATCCTCATTGCATGGTGTCAGCCCCTAACTACAGTTGGTCACAAAAAGGACATTCTTCAGGCTCCGCTTGTAAAATCCCTTCCCTTGAAAGCACTCTAAGACCTTTAGACATTTGTTTTCTTACTATGAGCTTACTAGTAAGCACTTTTATTTTTCAAACTTTTAAAATATACGCCTTGAGGAAGACTATTTTTGTCTTTAGCAGTTGCATCTACACATCACAGCACACGCAAGCTGCCTGTGCAGATGTTAAAAAGACAAAAAAACAAAATGGCTCTAGTGTGTATTTTTCCAACCTTGCCCAAACCCAAGGACAAGCAGAGAAAGTCACATTTCTTCTACTTCTCACAGCCACGCCACATGGAAAATTTCATTTCCCAAAAAGCGGTCTACCAAAAAAGTATGATAGTGTGAAAAAAGGGCGCTGTAACTGAAATGCTTCTGCAGCTGTAATTACAGCAGTTGCTATGAAGCCAAGGCTGTAATTTTTGCAAGCTAAACTAAAGCAAAAGGAACAAGAGTTCTGCAATTGTTTTGGAAAGCTGTGAGGGAGGTTTTCTTTCCTTTCCTGCTGTTTAATCAAAGCGGTGAAGGGTGGGGTCATGAAGACACATGAAAGCTGTGTTCATGTTTTCTGCTGGCATCCAGGCTTCTCAGTATTTTGGCAACATAATGCAATTAGGATATCTGTAAATCATCCGGAGCGTCACCCAAATGGTCTCCTCCTTCTTCCTAGTTAAATAATCAATGATATTGGGAGGTGGGGACAAGTCCCTGTCCTGCAATAGGCTCCATAATGGTTTATATTCCTACGGCCACACAGTAGCTATTAATTTACATGGAGCACATCAGA
>NW_010403013.1:68234-92122 GCF_000710305.1 Buceros rhinoceros silvestris | reverse complement strand
CAGAAGAGCTTCATCAGCTAATGGAAAAGAGAAGCAGCAGGCACACGAACTCCATCGACGTCAGTCAGGCCAACCACAGTTGCAAGAGCATGTCCTCACTGAAAAAGACAAGGCTGAGGGATGCACAGAATCAACCCGATCTCTGAGATCTCCAGATGGTCTACAGAAACCCAGCAACAAATCAAATCTTTGGAGAGGAAAACAGTTTTTGCTTTGTTTGGCTATCAAATTTACATTTACCATTTCATCTGCTTTTCCCCCCTAAGATTTCATTGATGGTTTTCAGCAATAGAACAATATACAACCCAAAGAAAAGTCCTGAGAATAACTTGACATGGTTTCAGTTCTTTTTAGGGTAAAGGGGATAAACTAGCAATCCAAAACTCTCCACTTTAAACATTTCATCCACATCTGTACTTCCCAGTTTGAAAAAGGACATGTTTCAGCTCCTGTATTATGCCCTGAGAGGTCAGAGGGTATGGGATATGCTCAGCTCAAGCAGACAATTCAGGGAAGGGCTTGGTCTCACACAGCTAAAGTGAGTGGGATCGACTGTTTGCCCAGAATTCAGCGCTCCTGCAAGATCAGTGTGAATAGCAGTGGCTCAGCTTTTGAGCTCTGAGGAGTCCCAGTTTTCAAAGTGCTAATCATATGGAAACATTACACGTCATCATGCTTACGTAACCACCTTTTTAAAAAGTGCCACCTTAGAGTTGTTCTTCATGTATCTTTTGCAGCTGGTTAGAGGGTTTGTGTTTTGGGTTCTTTTCAAACTATAAAAATTCTATAAAAAGAGAATGTGTTTTATTTTTCCTACATTTGAGATAAATTACTGGTTTCACCAACAGACAGACCTTTGTAAAAACATCCATATATCACTTCATACCATGGCCAAGCATCCGTTTTGAAAAAGCAGAAGAGTACAAGTTACCGTTTTGTCCACATTTATAACAGAATAAACGGTGCTATTTTTGGGTCACTTGAACTTTAAAATATTACTGCAAAGAACTGGTTGACCTCTTCCAAACCACTCAATTACCAGCCAGCTACTTAAATACAAAGTCTATATTCCTTGCTTCCATAGCTTCTCATTTCCCATTATAAACCAATTTTGAGATAAAAGGTTACTGCAGCTAATGGCTGTAATTACAGATAAGGGCTCTGCAGACTTGTGCTCTTCCTCTTGCGATAGAAAGATAAAAGTTGCTATATTCAAGGTTCAGAAAATTTTCTGCTAAACGAAGAGTCTTAGTTGGAGTTGGAACACAACTAATGCTGTTCAGTGGTTCTACTTTCCAACTCAGTCTCTAAGTGATTGCACCTTCTGCAGTTAATGGCATGTTTGTGCAGACAGTGTCTGCTCCTAGCAGTGACAATGCTTGATGTTTGCAGTCACTACTAGCGCTTGGGGTGCAGAAAGGCTCTTGCTTATACTTTCTCCTGTGAAGACCAAGGTCACCGCTAAATCCACTGTGGGGGAGCAGTAAACTTAAAGGGCACATCTGTGGGGAGAAGCGGCCAGAAGAGGTGACCCTACACTGACCAACAAGGTGTTCCATCTCAGAGACGTCATAGCCGGGATGAAGCTGAGGGGTCACAAGGGTCAAGCCTCTTCTTCAATGGCCAGCGTCTGAGGAGGACTCTGTCCATTCTGCATTCAACTCCAATCCATGCATTCCTGAATCCAGTTCTGGAACCCAGGTCCTGAATCTGGTTCCCATCTACTGCTGAATCCAGTCTGGGACTTCCCCAGCACCTGCCCACAGCATCAGAGGTGACGGTGATGTGATTGCCATCAGGAGGGTTAGGTTCGGTGTTGGTATTGTATATTTTTACATATAATTTTATTATTTTCATTAAAGCAGTTTTCTTTTCCAATCCACAAGTCTCTCTCCCTTATTCTCTTTCTCTTTCGATATTGGTATTGTATGTATTTCATTTTATTGTTATTATTTTCATTACAGCAGTTGTATTTTTCTTTTCCAATCCATAAGTCTCTCTCCCTTATTCCCTTTCTGTTCACCTTTGGGGAGAGAGGAGTGGTAATAGAAAGCATCTGTTATTTTTCTAGTGGCTGGCCCAGCCCTAACCCATGACAAAGAGACAAATTTTTCACAATTGTGAGCTCTTCTGGTGACAAAAAAGTTTCTCAAAAATCTTTGTGACTCTATAAGGAAAAGTTTGAAAATACTTACAAAATTTTAAAAAAATTTGAAATAATTTTGAACTTGAGGGGGGAAAAAAGTGGAAATAAAAATGAGGGGATGATTTACAACTATTTCCCATGGAAATTACCATCCCAAACAGAAAAATACTTTGAACAAAGTGATGAAAAAAACCACCAACCACAACTGGAGAATCAAAAACCAACCCTTTTGTTCTAGACTGTCTCTTCCCACATAAGCATACAAACAGGAAAAAAAAGCTCTCTAATGTTTGTGGTATGAAATTTCCAAAGCTTGAAAAACTGATTTTTTCTGATCTTCAAACTTCTGGGCCTTTAAGTAACTTCATAGAAAACCTATCTTTTCCACCTCTACAGAGTGTCTTTTCTCAAGGCCACATCGCTGTCTGCATTAAAATTCGTTCTTTCCTAGAAACCCCAGTCACGCCTTATTCCCTGTACCTTTTAGGCATCTCAACTTTCCTACGTTACAATTTTCCTCCCACTGGCATACACCATTCACTGCACGGGGTGTGCCTTGACTCAGCTTCCATTTCTGATAAACACAGAAAAAATTCGAACCCAAAGATATCTGTTACGATGGATAAACATTTTTAAAGGGTATTTCAAGAGTTGTAGGAATTCACAGACTCTGATATGGAAAAGCATTAGTGCTTATTGGCAGTACGACTGACTGCCTACTTACAGTCAATCAGAGTTTACACAGCTCTAGTAGACTGTGAAATTTCTCCTTCCAGGGGTCCGAAATGAGAAAATGCATATTTCAACCACAGCAACTTAGTTCTGATATCAAACCAAGCTCATTTTTACCCAAGCTTGGTCTCTATAAAAAATCCCTCCCTTTACAAAAAGAGTTTCTTTACGTCTCTTCCTCACACAAATCCATTTATACAGCACTATCCCACTATTACCACAAGTTCCTGCTATTTGAAGCCATACGAACGCCTGCCTCACACATTTGCCTGTTCCTGTCACAAAACCAACAACTGCCATGCGACGCATCTTACACAGCAGAGTAAGAAAAACCACATTTTCTTCCTCACTTGTGCCAAGCTGACCACGGTGGGACACCAGTTTCATGTTTTGTAAGCCGCTGTGCTTGCCACCAAAGCTTGGGTTTAAAGCACAACGTTATCCCACCGGCCACCCAATGCTGATCGATCCAAATGACGTAAGGACTGCTCCCAAAGTCATCAGCTGGGCAGGAGACACAAAGGCCTTGGGTTTAGTATAGTTCCTGGATTCTTCCAGGATTGGCACAGAAAACTTGCTTTAGTTTTGGTATTGAAGGTTTAACAGGGCAGGGTCAGCTGTTGCCCTTACATACACGTCACTGTGTCACAAAAAAAAGCCCTGTGCCAAAGTACAAACTACAACCTGTCAAGTTCCCTTCAATCTGAGAATATAAAACCCTCAAGAGCAACATAATAATGAAGAAACGTCTCCCTCCTGGGCATGATATTCATAAGAAGTGGATCCTTTAAACACTGCATAGTCTTCCAAACTTTTCCAATTCAGAAGAATCACATTTCATGCAGAAAAACCATAGGAGAGGGAAATAACACAAAAAGAGATTTAAACCTCCTGATCTGTTCATTTTCTTAAACCACTTTTAAAAAGGTAGGGTTTTTTTCCAAATCAAAGGTATAGACAATTTATTATAAAAAATGGGAACATGAAAAGACACATTTTTAAAGAAAGAAAATAGAATTCCTTAAAAGTGTGGATAAAGGATAAAACAAATGGGAATAATCAGCAGAACTTGGAAAAGATGATTACCTCATTATCTATGTAACATCCCAAGAGTATAAGTGTTGCAGTACTAAACTAGCTTTAAACTGATTTACTGACAACTACATAGCTGCAGTTTTGCAATTTGAGGGACTTCTGGCCATTTGTGAGTGGGAAAAGAACTGCCTGCAAAGGTGGTGAAGTGATTAATGTTTATATTTCTCCAATTTATTTTTTTTTTAATTTCCCAAGCACAGTCTTGGCTACTACCAGCTTCTAGAAGGGATGCTGAAATCTTGATTTATTGACTGAAAGATTCATGTATTCTCTCATTAAACCCATCCCATCAAAGGAAGACGCACTGTGCTGCAGGGACACACTCGTATCAGCACTCACTCTACTACCGTCCTTCCCCTCTAAAATTTTCACAGGGTCATTGCACTCTTCCACCCTGAAAGCCTCAAGACCTCCCAGGGACTCATTTCCTACCGAAGGATAAGTGGGGGTATCTGTACTTTACTAATCCCTAATCCCTGCCAGGTCTCTGGGGACTGGCCTCTACCTATTTGTGAGGATTATTAAACCAGCTGGAGGTTTAAATTAACTCCAAATGCAACCCCACAGATGGGGTGGGGCTTTCAGAAACCACGCAGCACATGGGCTTCACACGCCACACCAACACGTAGAGGGGACCCTGCTGCCCAACGGCAACTTGGGCTCTGTCAGGGACAACGTGGTGCCTCCCTTCTGGGCGCAGCTCCACACCAGGACAAGGGCCGGGTGGAACGGCTTGCAGAAAAGTGGGGTTTCCACAATGGAAAAAAGGCTTCCACGTGTGATCTGGAACAGCCTCAGAGAGCCTCCCCTGACTGGAAAAAACACACCTCAGGAAAACACTGCTGCTTTTATGACTGGCCTCACCTACAGCTGTAAAGAACCCAAATGCAGCCGGACACGGAAAACTAGTTCCCCCAAGAGGGGCAGAGGGTTTTCCTGCACTGGAGAAAAAAGGGACAGAGGGAAAAATCAGTGTGAGGTACCATGGACCTTCAGTTCTCCACATGGATCCAAGTGGGCACACTTGCAAACCAGCCCAGCCTCATTATTCCCCCTTCACAGACCAAATCCAAACCAAAACCCCCCACTGATAAATCCATCCCTAAATTCTCCATGCTTGGTGGGGCAGGCGGCAGTGCCAGTGTGGTGTCAGGGTTTGGCTACAGGGAGCAAAAGTAATTTCTGCTTTCTCCCCTCCTCTTCCCTTTTAACTGCAAGGGCTTGCTAAAGAAATCGGTGCCCTGGGGCTCCCGTAGCTGTCTGAGGAATCATGCTACAGTTTGGGGGAGTTTGACAGAGAAAAGGAGATGGCAGAGTGCCTGCTAATGCTGTTCCCAGGGTGAAAAGCCCCATGGGCTGACACGGCAGCTCCTCTGGGGCTAAGTCACCAGCAGAGATGGTATAATACTCTGTATTAACTTCATGCCTAATTTAAAAAAAAAAAAAAAGAGTTGCCTCAGAATGAGCCTGGATCTCCGAAAGAGCTTTTTTTAAGAAAAATCAATAACAGAAGAAGAGCTTTTAATCCCTTTAAAAATCCTTAATAGGTCAAATTCATCCCTGCTCTACCTCCAGAGGCTGGGAAGCCCAGCCCCCACCCCAGAAAGTCAGATAAGACCACATGTCTTACCGAACACATGTGGTAGCCCTTTTCCCTCCCAGCCTCACACACGCGATGCACCGAGAGCTGCATGTGACACACACCAGCTCCCAAAGTCTGCTCAGAAATCATTGGAGAAGGCTAGTGTGGTCCAAAACCATGTCAGGAGCTATGCTACAATGTGGCTTGACAGCTGACTGAACCACTGCAGCCAGTGGAGCTTCCCAGTGATTCCAGTAGAACGGACACAGCCGTAACTACTAAGTCCCATGTTTAAACCCATAAACATGTACACACCGATCTCCACCTACACAAACCACCTCAAGGCTGGGAGCCTCAAGCTGCGAGGCAGCTGATGCCAAAAAGAGGATGATACACCTTTGTAGTCACCATCCCCTTCCAGCAACACTTGCCATTTTCATTTCAAACTGGAACAAAACCAAGTTCCAAATATCAAAGGTACCACACGTGAAGTAGCAATACCTTTCTCTACCAAAACCTACCAAAATCTACTGATTGGACACAGTCTACATCAAGGAGAAACGCAGCCCAAGCTTTCAAGTCTGGGCAAAATATTTCCCTGCATTCTCTCCTTGCCTGATTTTGCTTTCAAACCTAGACTTCAAATTTCTTTGTCAGCAAAGAATTTTTTCTTTTTCTAGCAAAGAACAAGAAAGCTGAGAAGAAAGATCTCTTCCCTCAAGAGAACTGTACAGTTCTGGAGGGCACGTAGCCTCTTGGCCACATCTAAACAGCTCAAACACTAAACAAAGAAACTCCTGCAACAAAGAAATTCCACTACATCCAAACATTGCAAGTAAATAAATACAACTGTGTTATTTGTCACACAAATTACCTCTGATGAACCCAATGACTAGGGACCTCAGTGCATGGGTGCGGCTTGCTCAAGGCACAATACAGCCAAGGGCCCCCATTCACTGCCTGACCCGGCCCTACTGCTCCTGTTGGACCTTACATGAAATGGAGCCAAAACTAGACTTTTAATCCCAAGATTTTGACGCCTTCTTCCTCCGAGGTTTTAGAGCACGTTATTTTATCTTGTTATCTCGCTTTCCCATCTGTAAAATAGAGATAATGCCATTCACCTACCTGGAGGGCACTTTCTTGAGACTGATTAATTAATGTCTGCAAGGCACCCTGAAGAAAAACACTACAAGTGCACAGCAAAACATTTTTCAACCTAAATTCCTACGGCCATCCTGTTTGTTAACAGCAGGAAAACATCTGAGCTAAGAACAAGGCACGAGGCTAGTGCTGCCCACAGAACTACTAGATTGCCTCCAGGGTAATCGCACATCATTTGAGTCATAGAACAAAAAGACCTGTGCAAACTGCACTAATAGAAACATGGTGTTTGGGTGAATAACACACAACTCTGCTGTCTATTCAGCGCTGCACGCTTCAGAGGCAACATCTGACCGGTAGAAAACTGGTCTTGCACTTGGGCTGAAGCTTTGGCTCTGTACCAAGGGCACGGCCACCAGTGCAGCTGACTCACTGAAACCCAGGTGCAGGCTGTTTCAGGAGGTGGGAAATAGAATACAGGGTATTTTTTTTTTTTCCTCTGTGCAATGTGTTGTCATTTCACAGCAACCTTGTGGAGGAGGGGAGGAGGTTAATTAGGACTTATTCCTGATTTACAGCTGTGGGGCATCAAGGTGCAAATCTTGAAAGTTACCATAGTAGCTGCAGACAGGGTGTACAATGACAAGACAGAGCAGCAGGGCACTGGAGGAGACTTTGCACTTCCAGAGCTTGTGCTGTACTGGAGGATTTCAGCGTGCAAGATTTCCCAGACCAGGAGTAACCAGAATCACTGCAGCTCCCATTAAAAAGAAACCAAGAACTCCGATGACACTGCTCTCAGATTCAGCTGCGTGATGGATGATGCAACGCTGGCACAAGATTTGAGTGCTGCTACAGAGCGCAGGAAAATCAACGACATAAAAAGCAGCGAGAAAACTCGAATGGTTACTAAATAAGGCAAACCATTTCAAAACTAGAGTTGCAATGAGACACTAGATCAGAAAGAGACACGGACTTCCACCAGATGGTCAGCACTGTTGCTAATGTGAGCAGGAACAGTGCATCTTTTAAGCTGTTACATTAATAGAAAAAACCAAAACATTTCAGATGAAAAAGACACAATTAGGAAAGATTACAGGTTTCAAGAGAAACTCACCTCTGATATTTTTGCCTTAGAGACTAATTTGTCGCCAGAACCTAGTCAACAGCAAGGTTTAAGAAATACAATAGCTACCAACATCCTTTGTTTGTCCAAAACACCTGAAAGAATTATTTTAATTGTATTAAATATTTGCCATTCTACAAGTCATCAATTTCCCACTGACTTTTCCACTATATCTCACCTAAAAACGATGGAAGTTGGATGGTTAAAATCACAGTAGCAATAATTAGATTTGTCCCAGTGCAACCTAAAGTCACACGAAAATCAGTGAGTTCCAGCACAGCCTGTGAAGCTCCTGTAGTCAAGCACAGGAATGAGAGGAAAGTAAGTATATTGACTCCAGAATTAGCAGATGAAAAAAATCACTTGTTTCATTTTAGAATGCACCCAGAAGCCTGTTCCATCGCCCTCTCATCTTGAGACTTGGTCTTTTAACCAAAAATTTGACATTTTTAAATTCCTGGCGCAAAGACAACACTACCTCCCCATTATCTTCGACTTCCAGTAAATCAAAGTATTATTAGCTAGACGTTATTTGCTTTGGACTGCAAACAGCAAGTTCTATCCCAAATGTCAGAGAGAGAGTAGGGGTGGCAATACAGAAGCGACTGCTCTGTTTGCTCCGCAGCCTTGCAAGCTCCCAGCACCACCTCGTTGGGCAGCTGGCCGTATCGGTACTGAGCAGCAACCGAACGGACCCTCCTCTACAAAAACGTGGAGATACTTCACTTATCAAAGCAAATGGATAAAAGCACATCACGTCACAGAGCAGGTGAAATCCTGGGCAGCAGCAACGGGACCGCCTGCCTGTAATGTCTGTTTAACTGCAAAACTCAAGTTAAATGGAGCACATTCTCTTGACTACATTTACTGCACCTGTCCTTCCCAGTGGACTTACTGGATTTCATCAGAGGCAGCAGACATTAAGCAGTAGCAGCCTAAAATCAACCCAGTGTGTCTTCACATCAGACTGGGGTCTTTTTTAGTACCAAATTCATTAAAGGAGTGTATCTTCACCCTTCTTTTGTTTTTTTCTGCTGAAAAGAACCAAAGCACCAAGACTACCACAGGACTTCATCAGCAAATCAAAACATACAGCGGTGAAGCCCTGGGGGCACAACTCATTTCAGTTGTACAGTTTTCCCACTTAATTTTTGGAAGGCTTTAACCAACCATTTTCTCTCGTGTAAAAGAGGGGCTGAGTAATCCTGTGTAGGAGTAACTATAAATACCTAATGCCAAACTCCTGCAGCGTTTGATATACGGTATTTCGGACTCACCAGAATGCTGCAGAAAGAGTACAGCGTGTCCTTTTTAGGAAGGAACATCTGTTGCACTCGCTGGCGTGACCTCCCATCCCCTAAATAATGTCAACTCACCGGTGATACTTTTTACAAGCAGCGCTGCAAGATTTCCTCACAGTTTGAGGAGGGAAGAAGTGTTTGGAATGGAAAAAGAAGCTGCCGCCAGAGAACTTGTTCAGCCTCTCACACTTTGTTCCTCTCAAACATAGTCATTACGTTATCGCATAATGATGCAAATATCTGGTTCTCTTTATCCTGACATTGTACTCCGCAGTTCATCTTGACACAGAAGTGAAACACACAAAGTCTATTTGCAAGCCAGCCGTTACCATGCTGAATTCCCACTCGCTCGTATTATTTTCCCGAATTCAGAGCAGAGATTAGCAAGTTAGAAAGCAGCTACTTTGATACAGCAGTGAAAACTCACACAGGCGAGTTTCGTTCAATGCTAACATTAGTTTTGCCTGACACAATCAGATGTAGGAGTGCAGCCTAACAAGAGAAGCCTGAATCAAAGCACGAGACCAAACCAGCACCCAGCCCTGGAAGTCTCGTTTGCTTCGCAATCGATACTACAGTTCAGTAACAAAGTCCTCAAGGTCCATCTTTTTCCTTTCTTCTGTAGACAGCTCTGCCAGTTGCCAAGTACGGTTGTACCAATGAGCTCTGCCGTCTGGCTCTACAGGTTTCTGTAGAGTTTCAACGCTGGTTTTATAAAGTTAATATTTATAACTACCTCAAATGAGGGCCTGAGCACTTCCTACCCCCTGCAGACAAAAGCAAAGAATCTACCCTGCCATTCCCTGCCAAATACTACAAACATCCACATTTCATGCCTGCAGTGTCAGCAGACCCTGGGAATAGGGGCTGGGTCTTCACTCACATACCCACGTTTCCTTTTCACATGTACACTAAGTTTTTTGGTAAGCAAAGCAAACTAAACTAGCATAAAGCTCTGTTAACTTTTATTTTGAATCAGTAATTAAGATCTTTAGGAGTCACACCAGGATTATTTTTCAAGAGTGTTGTTTCCCTCTCTTCTTTAAGAGGCCATAAAGAAACCCGAGTTCCCCAGAATGTTCTTCCAGGACTGTGACAGGCATCACAAGACAAGACCAAATGAATAATCTTTGAGAAGCAATGAAGTTTCAGTTACAAAGTAGGAACTCCTTCCTGTGACCAAGAGTGGCAGCCAATAACCCACTAACACAGAGAAATTAGAGGCGACACTCATGAGTATTTGCATGGATTTTTTTCTTCCTCTCCATCAGGTTTATAAAGCAATCAAAGCTGAAGTGCTCTGTGGCCTCCTGGGGATCAGCTGGTCCTGAGGCATGACTTAAACCTTTCCTGTGATGATGCTCTGCCAGCATGAAACGCAGGGGCCCTCTCAGCTGCCTGTGAGGGAGTGCTGACAGCGACTATGGGTCCTTTGCCTTCAGCCGGGATGCACCAAGGAGCACATGGACCCTACTGTAAAATGGGTGGAAAAGGCTCTCAACCATCTTGCTACAAATCCAACAGGAATACTTTTTTTCAACCAAAACTACTAAGGAAAATCTTAAACTGCTTCCCCATCCTTGTCTCCCATGAAATACCCTTATTTCTGACAACTTCAAGTCAAGCTTACACCTGCCCTCAGCCTGAGTCAAAGCACACTACCAAGAACTACTCACACTCCTCCCCTTCTCCAGAGTGGAGTCCCACCCACATGAGACAGTCCTCCATGAATTTCTCCAACGTGAGTCCTTCCCATGGGGCCACAGCTCTTCACCAACTGCTCCAGCATGGGTCCCTTCCATGGGGTGTAGTCCTTCAGGAACAGACTGCTCCAGAGTGGGTCCCCCAGGGGGTCACAAGTCCTGCCACCTCACCTGTTCATGTGTAGGCTCCTTTTTTCAATGTTTTTTTTGGTGTGTCCCCCCATGGGGTCACAATCCCTGCCAGCAAACCTACTTCAGTGTGGGCTCCTCTCTCCAAGGGTCCACAGGTCCTGCCAGAAGCCTGTTCCAGCACAGGCTTTCCAGAGGATCGCAGACTCCTATGGGCACCCACCTGCTCCAGCGTGGGGTCCTTCATGGGCTGCAGATGGATCTGCTCCACTATGGACCGTCACGAGCTGCAGGGGAACAAACTGCCTCACCACAATCTTTACCACAGGCTACAGGGGCATCTCTGCTCTGGCACCTGGAGCATCTCCTCCCCCTTCTTCTTCAGTGACCTGGGTGTCTGCAGAGCTGCTGCACTCATGTCCTTGCTCTGGCTGCAATTGCCCTTGGACAGTTTTTTTTTGCCCCTTCTTAAATATGCTATCACAGAGGCTCTACCACCATTGCTGCTGGGCTCGGTCTTGGCCAGCAGCGGGTCCATCTTGGAGCCGTCTGGCATCGACTCTGTCAGACACAGGAGAAGCTTCTGGCAGCCTCTCTCGGAAGCCACCCCCGTAGCCTCCCAGCTGTCAAAACCTTGCCATGCAAACCCAATACAAGTTGATAGTTTGCTATTTACTATTTGAGTTCTGTCAGGAAAACCATCTGCTCCGGGAAATGCAAACGCAACTACCCATTGCATCAGTTTGCCATGCAACCTACTCCTCCGCCGCTCTGGCTGGAGACAACTCATGTCATTTGTCTCCCATAATGAAAGGATCGCGTAGGAAGCCTTCTAAGTGTTTTGAGAAGGGACTTAAAAGGAAAGAATTAACTGAGATTTTTCTGTTGTGGCTCTGCTATCTGTGAATATTCATTTCAACGCACGATCTTCTACGGATCTTTCACTTTCTCACCTCAGCTGCTGCTTCCCCTCAGGCAGAGGGCAGCTAATAATCCTTTCATATCCAGGATGAATATTCTACTCGCTGTCTTGGTTAGCAGCTGTTCCCACCAGCCACCATCTACCCCAACTTTCACTGATTTTTGTAAATATATTTACAAAAAAGTTGGGGTTTTTTCTACTACTTTCCTTCTGCAAAACCCTTTTCTAAAATGAAAACAAAACAAACAAAAAAAAAACCACCACTACTTTCTCCAGAATGAAATATTTCACTTGAAAGTGTCTGAGTTGTGGGTTGTTTTTTTTCCCATGGACAGTTTTGTCAAGAACAATTCTGTTCAATCCAACCTCTGTTCTCCCTTTTAGTTTTCTTTCTTTTACCTCCCACTTTTTTTCAGCGTAGGCTCAGCCAAAATTCATTTAGCATTCACACAGCCTCTAACCAACCAATGCTCATGAGATAAGGAAATGACATACCACTATAAATATTGTTTTGCAAATGAATCAGAAGACCAAAGTCTTCATTAAGGCCATAGGGCACTTCCTGTCTGCTCCTGAACCAGCTGTAATGGGCTGTCCAAATCCCAGCCAGTCTCCATCTCCACTCGTGTTGCTCTAGCAACCTTTCTGCTCCCAGCCATTGCTCTTCAAGCCTGCTAACAAGCTCTTCACAGAGCAGCCCTTTGTTTCAGCCCTTACACTTCACATATGACTACAAAGAATCAGCTTCCAGTCCCTTGCTCACACCCTGTGCAGCATTTAGAACTGGAAGATCCCATCACTGGGTAGGACATCTTTTTATGCAATTTCTGGTACGTAGGAGGACACAACAATGATGGCTCCAGGGTACACAATTTCACAATCTTCCTGCCCTCTGGCACAGAAGCTCTTGGGGTTCCACAGATGAAAACAATCAAAGCAGCCTGAATCCCTAAGATATCGTCATCAGTGTTTCTGTGTGTACCAGGAAAAGAAAAAACTAATAATTTTAGCATAATCTGAGAGGGGACCAAACACTGTCAGATATTTGATCATTGCCAACTGTCACTGTGTTTCTTCCCTTCTGAGAATTAGATAAACATAACCATCAGCTGTAGCTGCTCTTTGCTATCCCATACAAAATCAGACTTTCTAGAGCACTTCTCAACTACCCGACCCATCACACAATGCATCTGCCAGGGCTTAATGATACCATTTGAAATCACGGAATCCTCCCCAGCCCAGTCATCTCCCCAGGAGTCCAGGGTTTCCTCTTATGTTTAAAATGCTAAATACTAAACCACAAAAGGTTTATAAAGTTGCTTCAACCTCTCTTTGGGAGCCTTTCTTTCCCCTTTTATTAAATCAGAGGACTACTTTTAGATCCAGCAATAGCAAAGAATGTTTGGCTTGTCAAGCAACCTGTTGTCCAGATAGAAACACAGCCACTATTTTAAAAACTAAAAATAATATCAGAGAACAGCTTACAGATTTTTTTCATTCTTTTGACAATTGCCAAGATATTCCTCCTGGGCCTCTGCAACGATAACTTGGAGAAGAAAGAAAATGTTAAACAAGAAGTGGCAGTGGAAGAAGGGGTTTCAAGGCCTCTTTGCTTTCTTGTCGCTTGCAACCTAATGAAATACTCGCTTCCTACTCGGATAATATGAGCTCTTCCAGGTGATTACGGAAACAGGAAGCAGTGCGAACAGTTGATTTCTTAAAAGCAAACAGTAATAAAAACTAGGATTGTTTAATAACAATATGATCAGTTTAGTACCTTTCCCTCCTCCCTCACAGACTCTGGGAACAAATACACACCTGCAAAGGAACACTGCAGAACTGTTTGCCACCATCCTCTTTTTATCAAACGAGACATTTATAGAAAACTGGGAGAGACAACCACAGTAAGAGGAAATGTCCTTTCAAACAGCCCTCTGGCTTTAACTCATTCATCTCAGAGTGTCACACCCATCAGTAATTATTTCTCCGGGCTCTAAAACACTCTTGTTTCTTCCTCAGGTTACAGTACAGATTCGGACCCTGCCTTTTCTCCCAGCTCAGCCCCTGAACCTACCCATCTGCAGGTTATCCTGCCTGTGATGTGCCCACATCACAGCTTTTCTGTGTCTTTCTACTTGTGACTGTAAGATACTTTGGGTGCAGCCATGGATAAGATTGTGCAACCACTTACTGAAAAAAAGTAACTGTCGGCCAACTGAAGCACCAGATGACACGTTAAATTCATTAAAACCCTGTTTAAGGATCTCCTGTGACCCTGGTCTTTCAACTATAACTGAAAACTATATCCAAGGATGAGAATACGGGGTGAGAGTACTGGGTAAGTCCAGGGGACTGTCTCACTCTATGCCCATTCCAATGGCAAATCCCATCAGAGAAGAATAAGCAAAGGCCAAATACACAGTGATACCCCTGACACACTGTCCCTGTTCCAGCAATATGTAAAGGCTCCCTGAGCCCCGGGCTGTATTTTTGCATTTACCATTGAAGTTCTACACCATGCATTCATGTGATCACATTTTGAACAGTTAAATTTTTGGCATCCACAAGGAGCTCAATTCCACCCAGCTGCCTTCTGCCGTGCTCAGTTAGAAGCTCTGATTTTCCCAAAACAGTCACTCAAAGAAAAAGCTGTAAGACAGACTCCTCCCAGGCTTATCTTTTAACCAAAACCTCATCTCTGCCTCTCTTGGTTGTTCTCCAGGGCTAAGGTGGTGCCAGCTGCTGGAGACAAGGAAGAGCAAGTGAAATATTGACTCCACCAATATCTGTAATACTGACACATCCTGAAAAGTAGATTTGAAATATCCTAAGGTCAACATCTTCAGACAAGACTCATGACTGGATGCTTTGGTGTTTTCTCCTTCTTTCAAACGTTCTCTGGTCACCAAGATCCAAAGTTACCTGCCTCCTGGAGGAATCTGCCTCCATTGCCTAGTAACACAGCCAGGCTCTGGCAATGAAGCCCTCACTTTACAACAATTAACACCCTTAAGTCAGAAAGGATAATCTAAGCCTGAAGCTTTTTGGTCCATCTGCAATAGAAACAGCAGAGCGTTACCACGCTGGGCAACTGGCTCATCGCTCAGTCAGAGGAAGGAAGGCCAGAGCACAAAGCTCCACATATGCTTTGCTACAGCTCTTCAGTCTTCAAGTTTTCCCATGCAATTTCTCACCTTGCTGGGTCTTGTATCAGTTAGGAAATCTCGCAAGGTCACAGCTAGAGGTGTTATAGTGCAATTATTTGTTATAAACAGGCCAAATAACACTTTACTGTGCTTTTGTTGAAAAACATCAACAGATATTTGTAACAGGGCATACAAGGTTTAAGCTGTGCCTGTACAAAGCACTAAAACAGATTTGAGTGAAACGGCCTAACACAAGGTCCCAAATAGAGACCACGATTGGAACTACTGTGAAAAATACATTTACAGAATGAGACTGATGTAGCCCAGCTGGCAGATATGTGAAGATGCACAAAATGTGTGGAAGATGAGAATTTTAAAGCAAACAATCAATGTCTCCAACTTAAAAGCATCTCTGTGATCTATTGCCTTGGCCCCTGACCCTGGAGCGTTCCATCTCTTACACCACCGTTGGAAGATGTGAGTAACCAATCTGCAAACTTTCACCCAAGCTCTCCACACTGCAGTGTGTGGCTGTGAGATCTGGCAATATCTGCCTCACCAAAACACCCAAAGGGAGGGAAAAAAAGACAGACTGCCAAGGGAAAAAAAAACCCACAAATTAATTTGTCTGGCAGAACTGCACTGAATTCTGAGCTGAATTCAGAGAATTAGTGTTCCAGAAATATACAAATACATAAAACAAATGATCACCATAGGAACTGCAAGCAAGTTACAGACTGTTCTCAAAGTGCAAGAAGCCCGTGAAGCAAACAGGCGTGACGACTCAAGGGCAAGAGAGGAGGGTGACACAAAGCTCAGCAACCAAAAGAAAAATTCTAAGTGCCTTCCCAGCTTCACACCAGATTACTGCTTTACAGTTGAGAATTCCACTCAGATTTCTCAACTCCCAGCCCAGGAATTCAAACATACAACAACATTTCCTCTTAGGGAAACGACGACAGCTCCAAACAAAGCTCTCTAGGACATGCCAAGTTTGGTGGGTTTGGTGGTGGTGCAAGGGCCTGGGGTTTTTTAAACTCTTTGGATTATTTAAACAACAAACTGGGTGGTCAGGAGTGCTTGTCATACACTGGCTAGTTGCTGGCTGGTTCACAAAGGAGATGGTAACTGCTAATGGTAGCAGCTAATAAGGCGATCCCTTCAATTCAGACAGGAGGGGTGCGAGCCTCGGAGATCAAACACCAGGATTTCTTTGCTGGAGATGGTAACTACCCAGACATGCTTAGTATTGCATTTGACAAACAGAGGACACTTGGAACCTACTGTCTGCCCCATGGGGGGCCAATGCAGGGACCACTGAACGCTTTGAGGTTCTATTTTTATGCTGAGGGAGACCAAGGAAAGAACCAGGTCACATCAGAATTCACCCAAAGCATGAAGACAAGCAGACACTTCCTATCTTCAGATGTTTAACGACAGCATTTTAGTGCTTCCAAAGTTATTTACAAAGCACAGGATGTGTTTGAGAGGAGAAAAAGGTGATTATTTCACCATTTTTTTCAGAATATAACTTATTTAAAAAAAATCAAAAAAACTTAAGTCAAAACTTAAGCCAAAACTTAAGCCTTTATCTGTACCTCTTGCCTATTTTTTTGGCTTACTTTTGATTTGGGGGGGAAGGGAAGTTAATGAGGGCAAATTCCTAGTGATGTGATACTGCTTCTAAAAGCTTTAATTTCCATGAACCTCAGGTTCATGCTCCAGGCATTGCCTTCCACTTGAACATTTTCCTTCCGTGGATGATTTATGGCAGATTTTTTTATCATGTTAAACCATTAATTGAAGAGATACAGCAAGAGGTTAAGGGTGCAGTCTGACGTTCAAAGAGTGAGGACCACTGTTAAATGCAATTTTAAATGATTGGGGAAAATAAGCAAGCACTGAAGTGGCAAGTGATGCTGAATTAAGCTTAGCCAAAACTAATGAAACATATATAGAAAACAGAAAACTGGAAATATAGCTGGGGCACAAGAAATCTAATTTTGATAGACTTAGGGTAATAGCCACTTTAGAGAAGTAATTTAATTTATATGGCTGGGTGCCATTCAAGAGAAAGAGGTGAGAAGCGCTATGGACACTTCCGGCAGACCCACCTACTAGTGCGTGCAAGGCAGTTCCTGAAAAGAAACACTTGAATTAAATGCGGAGATTCTGTTAGATAGGTAAAAGCATCTGTGCTTTTCATAACATGAAGCAGTTTGCTCTGCTGTGTGTAACAAACCTCTCATTTGAGTCCACAGTTTTTATTCCAGAAACTGGCTAATACAGTCTTCTAGCTGAAGAGCTGGCCAAGGCTTCACCAGTGAAGAGGGCATTACGGGTCTAGCTCTGGAATGGAGAGAAAGTAGTCCTGCCTCAGACATCCATGCTAGGGGATGTTTTGGTTCAGACTTAATTTCACATAATTCCTACAAGGTTTCCTGCACTACTTAGTGCTACTACTTCCATACAATCCTTAACTTCACTATTTCTGCCTCAAAAGGATTAATTTCTAGGGCTATGGATCGCATCACTCAAGAAAAGCACCGAAAACCCCAATAAAAATAAACCCATACAACAACACGACTACTGAGTATGAATATACTGACTCAGGACTTGCAAAACGACAGTAAACATCCACCATAGCCCAACATAATGAGAGATTTATGAAGAGCAAGAGCAGCTTCTTTGGGTTGGATGAAGCAATGAATTCCAGTTTGAGTATTTAATCCAGAAGGTCTTTTTCCCCCACTATAGTTTGAGGTACAAGCAAGAGTTTAGTGTGTTCTGGAGAGCTTTTCTTTTCAGTATGTTTATTATTAGGTAAACAAACAACCCACCCAGGAGTTCCACATGTCCTAAAGCTCCACGTCTTGAAAATGAGTCAAGGGATGAGTGAGCACCTCAGAGGGGAGCCCACTCAACAGCCCAGGAAAAGTAAGGGGGTTTTTTTGGAACTCAAAAAGAAAATTAAGGTCTAAGAGTAGTTGCTAGAAAAGAGCACACTGGAGTCTTCAACATATTACCAGCACAATGAGGACTTCTGCAGAAAGCTAAAAACTGCTTCATTCACAGACAGCCACCGAGTTATAGATGTGACAAATGCTGAAGAGTATTGACCCACAAGGTACCACCAGCACATACAAAAATTACAGCGCAGTGCGGATGGACTCACTCACTCTTGACCTGATCACACTGAAAACCACCCACAGAAACCAACCCTGGGATAAGTCCCTGGTGGAAGCACAACCTTGTCCATTGATTTCCACGCAGAATTCTCTGCGCATGCTCCTTTTGACTCTTCTGTTGCAGCCTAAGCCTGTAAGGGGAAGCAGCAAGGGCCACTTTGCTGCCATTTTACTAGAACTTGACTTTCTACTGAAAGCAAAGTTCTGGTTCCCACAAAAATCCTCAAGGGGAAGCATCACAACACATCGCTAACATCCGGAAGTGGGTCTGCTCGCTGCAGGATCAGGCTGATCCCCCCTGAGCGACACACCACTGCCTGCGCTTATCTCCTGTAAACGGTTTACACCAACGCTGCTCTGACCTGACTGAGCAGCCCCCTCAGCTTTCAAGCACCCGGCTCACTGCTTCTCCCAGGCATCTCAGCATCCAAACCTCCTGTGCATCCTTCCCTTCCAGAAATTCATCCAAGTCAAACTTTCCTTTCAACAGACATATATGGCAGCATGACCAAAATCTTTCTTGACCACGTAGAATAATTAACGTTGTTTCTTTAGAAGGGATTCTTTGTCCATCATTTATTTCTAAACGACAAGAAGCTGAAGCTTTTGCTATGCCACGGCTTTGCAGTTAAAGCATCCTTGTGTGTCCCCTTATCTTCTGATGCAGAATCCCCTCTTTTCCCCAAACTGACATCTGTAAGTCTAAAGCCAACATTAAGCAAAATAACAAGAAGAACCTGGGTCTGCATCTCGAATCTAAAATCAAGCACCTGCCTCATAAAAGGAATGACCTGCCCTGACTTCAAAAACCAGCGCATTTTTTTTGGTTGAAAAAGTTTTGTTCGCTAAGGATTGACTGAAGAGATGCCTGGCCACAGCTTGCACTTATTTCATGTCCTGAGTCACACTGTTTACGCTGCGTTGGCGTACGGTGGCACATAGAGTTCTATGTGCAGTATGCCCACAGGATCCTCACAAAACACTCTGTGCAATTAAACCCCCGGAATACTTTTGACCCTGACAAAGTAAACTCTGATGAAACTAGAAATCAAGAAGGCAACGGCAGTCTCTGCCACTGGTGGCTCTGGAGATACACACACAGACAGACACAAGGGTAGGATTTGATCATTAAGCAAAATTTTACTTCTGCTTAATGTGATGGATGGCTCTTTTTTATGAGTGGCATTTTTCTTTGCCATGTATTAACACAAATAATTTTGAGAATTTTGAGACAGTTCTCACCTTTGTCTGGTGCACAGATTAAAAGTTACCTCTGCTAGTATTATATGGGAATATGGCACGCTGTAATTACTATAACAAATGCAACAGATGAGAGGAGCAATGAAACAATACGAGATGGATCTACTTTCTGATCTTACATTTCTCATTATTTCTTTTAATTCAGTTTCCTAGGCTCTTAGGAATTCTCCTAGGAAAAAAAAAAAAACGAGAATAAAAAAAGGATACAGAATACCACAAGATACAGAATCTCATTTATAGCAGAATACAATGATGCTGTCCTAACACACACAAGAAAGAAAAGCCCGTGTGCCAAAAGATAAAATTTCACTGAAGTAGCAGAACGACAGCAGCTCAAGACACGATTTCAAGAAAGCCACAAGAAACAAAGCGCCTCTGAGTACACTGATGTCTTTGTTAGATAACACTATCAGGACTGTGCTCATAGATAACGGGACACAAAACTGCTATTCTGCAATACTACACGTGGTGCCATAAAATGGGTAATGAATGTCAGGGAAATCAGAGGACAGAGTGTAAGTTGGCTCAGTCATTAAACAAGGCATCTTCTAAGCTGCTGCCTAGGAGGACTGGTGACAGACCAGACACAGCAGCCACATGCTGTGGGAAAGCAGCAATGCCATAAAAACATCAAAGACCAGACCGACTCTGGCCCTCATGGAGAAAAAGGGGAACAAAAAGGGTGGCTGTGAGAAAGCAGCTCAGAGGGACACACAGACCTGCAACACAAAGCACAGGAAGACGAAGCCTGGGAAGAGGAGAGAAGCATCTCACACATGTAGGGATCCCCAAACTAGAAGCTTCTTTCCTACCTCATAAGAGTCAAAATACAATCTTACACCCTATGTTTGGGCACGTTAGAGAGGCCAGGCTCCCTACAACATCCTGTTCATGCCCTGGGTGATATTGGCAGGTAGAACTAGCTGGGTACAGGCAAAGCAACCCACCACGTTGCTTTATGAACAAATATGAGAGCGGTCTGTTCTCCTTCCCCTGAGGGCCAGGGAAATGGCTCTTCTACCATCAGAATCCTTCAGGGACAATTTTGCCTTTTACAGGCTGCCTTACACCACGGGTACCGCTGAACACGAAGTGGTGTGACAGTGAGCACTGTGGTTGCTTATGCGTGAGTTTCTCTCTCAGCTTCCTGCCCTGTCAAGGCTTCCTTCCTATTGATGCAACTCCGATACCTAAAATATCATCGTGCTAATCCAGAGGAATGTTTATTAAGGAGCTATAAATCTTCATGTAAAAATGTGAACTCCTTGGTTGGAAGCCACGGGAGGAGGTTTCCTCCCCTTTCTGTCACATGCAGCTGCGCTCTCTTCAGCAGGGTTTCACACAGAAGAAGCAAAGAGCAGAGCTCACGTCATTTTAGTAAACGTATCACAGCAACAGCTGTGACTGAAGCCAATTTGTTTAAATTCACAAATTCCCTGTCACATTTTAATCCTAAACTAGAATGCTTGGATTATTCTACGGTTTTAGGAGATTGATTGGGGTTTTTTTGACAATGGCTTGGACGCTGCTCCCTAAGCTTCTCTTCCTGGCCTAGAAACCAGTTCCTTGTCATCACTCTTCTCACACCGAGGTCTTGACTGCCTGTGGGAACCTGCCCCACCAAGCCTGCTGTCGCCAACTCACAACCCCCCTTTCCTACGAGGTTACATGTCAGCATGTGAACCCCAGACCATGTAGTAGTGGGGCACTCAGTCTGGAAGGAGGGGAGGAAGGAGAAGGCAGGAGAGCCACAGCTGTGTGAGCCCTTTGGCAGCCTCCTGGGACATGCTACAGCAGCTGCACCATGCAGTGAGATGCAGGCTGGATGCATTCGGGTGAGCAGAAGCATGGGTCTTGCAGGACAGTTGCTGAGCCACGACCACACAGCACTTCACTGCAGTGAACAAGGGATGGCCACACCACCCTAGGGTGACTGGGATGAACAATGAGGCGAGGGCCACCCTGTGTCAGTCAGCCCATGAAAAAGGGAGAGTCATTCCAACAGATCTTGGAGAAGAACGTAGGCACGAGCAGGGTCTGCAGTAATGTCCCTTCTCCCCTACAGGTCCTGCTCAACAGCCCCAAGGCAGCTTTCTGCAGCAGTATTATTTGCTATGCCTGGTTTACAGATCACATGAGGCTACAAAATTTTACCACCAGGGAAACATCAGCCACTTTCACTATAAAGTTTTATTTAGTTTGGGTTAGGGTTTGTGTTTGGGGTTTTTTGTTTGTTTGTTTAAAGAAAGTAGAGATCCCACTATTTTCTTTTCATTCCCTAAGAGAACATGCCATGGCCCAGGAACTATTTTATTCCACCTTATTCTGAGATGCACCGGCAAGTCTAACAAAGGAGAAAAAAACCCATCTCCAAGGTGTGAGTTGAAACCCTGGACTAAGGCCAAAGCCCAGAGGCAGGAGGGGAGCCTGCTGTCATGATTAGGACCCAACACCCACAGGAGCATGATGAAATACTTGTTCTCTGCATGCAGGTGTGGAACTTCTGGCCACCATGGAAATACTTACTAGAACTGCTAATTCTGGTAGGTTTTCTGGGCAACCATTAGGAAGGAAGAGCCATCCCTGCAAGCAGCAGGCAAGAAGGCCCTGCAGGCATGAAGCAGGAGATACCAGCTAGCTCCCTACTTTGTCAGAAGCTGCTAGTATCTGACCAGGCCTGGCATCACCTTCGTTCGATGCTAGTGCATCCCTCCCTGTCTTACATGCTGCACCAGCTGTTTACATGGCAACCAAGCAGAGCAAAAAGACCTTTATGTTTCAGTTTCCCTCACCTGCAGGCAGAGACCACAAGTGCACTTGTGATGTCAGCAAGGATGCAGCAGAAATACACTCTCCAGTGGGAGTGGAGTCATCCTGGACCATGTAAAATCAGTTATTCTGAGGTGAAGTTTAAGTCAAGTAACCACCTGTAATTAAAGTTTTGAGTTTACTAACATTGAGGTGCTGATCTGAAGTTCACCATACCAGTAACTACAAGCATTTTTCCCAGATTTAGAGGAAATAATCACTGTGACCTGAAGTAACTCTCCCTTGGGAAGTGCGTTTCAGGAACAGCATCCCAAGAAGCAGCATTGCGGGTCCCTTAAGAAATGAATCTCCTCTTTGCAATGCAGCTAAAGGATCACGGCTGCAAGGGACTGAGATCCTGCATCTTAATCACGCTGATAAGTTAAAAAGAAGCAGAGAGATCTCCAAAAGGAAAAGCTCAAAAGATTGTTTCAGTGCTAAGAAAGGAGAAGGAATTGCTCTTACATTGAAAGAAGCCGTGTTTACTGTAGAAAGGAAACACAGTGAAAATAAACTCTGAAAGCTTTTACACTACAAATGCAGACTTACTGCAAATCCAGCACACTGTGAGGCCAACTCTGCCTTTTTTTTTTTGTAGGCTAACTAAAACTAAACCACTATACTGAGATTAATTTTTCCATTCACAAGGTCACAAATTAGATCTGTCACGCGTGCAGTGGTGGCTGTATAAACACCGAGCACGCTTTGCTTACATAAGCTGCTACTTGGAGGAATGGGCGCATTCCCTTACCAGCCCCACTTCACCCTCAGCCACCACCACCTAATCCCTGCAGATTAAAATGCCCTTTCGTTAGCAGGAAAACTGCCTGGCTTTTCTTGACTGCTGACATGTTCCTCGCTTCCTTATAAGTTTTCACTTGCTTCCTTATAAGTTTTCCATGCTGCTCGTTTAAGGCAGGAAATGCAACACTAATTCAGCAAAAGCTGCAGCCAAAGACATGGGGAAAGTTTCAAGTTTCAGTATAGAAGCCAAAGGGTTAAAGAAATAAAAATTGAAAGTGCCATCATTTTCCAGCAAAAGCAGTGCTTGACCAGCAGAAAGGTATTTATTTTTATCATGGCAGCCTGGCCTTGAAAGAAGCTGGCACAGAATGAGAGAAACTCTGCCTCTCTGCGCTTCTAAAGCTTTTAAGATGAGCACTCTTGGGAAGGGAAGAAACAGAGAGCACGTATTAACAACCTCCTTACCATGCATTCAGGAAGTTAAGCAAACAGGACAGACTGAAGTCAACCAAAGCCAAGTTAACTTTTCCAGGAGTCATTTACGCATCGGCTACCCAGCAATGGAAGCGCCTGTGATCCACTGGCACTGCATGACTCCTCTGGCAGGGGCCACACAGGTAGGGGAAGGGGAGAGGAGCTTGAGGGTGCATGAGCTGTGCCGCACTGCAAGCGTGTGGGTCCTCAGGGACAGCGGGCAGAGAAGGTGTTCATCACAGGCAGACTGGTAACAACCGAGGCAGCAGTTTGGTCCCTCCTTATATTGCTGACAACCTAAAATCCAGGACCAGGGCGCATGGGATGGTAGCCATAGCTGTAGGAACATACTTGCCTATGCCAGAAGCCGAGAGCTCATTTATTATTTTTCTCCCCCACTGACAGCAAGAACAACTCCTCTCCAGGCC
>NW_010403013.1:47827-68052 GCF_000710305.1 Buceros rhinoceros silvestris | reverse complement strand
CTTTCCCTCCCATGGCCAAGGCAACCCAGTCCTCCTTTATGAGGCAACAAAACTTCAAAAGGAGACTGAAGTAATTCTGCGGCAGCAAAAATGCCAATTTCTCAGCAAAAGTTGTGTTTGCTATAGGAAGACAATGATTCCTCATCGCTGTCCATAATGCCTTCCTCCCCACCACCAAGTACCACCACTTTGTCACAGTACCCTGCGAAAGCCCTTTCGGATTAGTACAGCTCTCTCCACTGACTTCACTACACTCCAGGTCAGCTGCAACACAGCAGCTTTTGAGAGCCAAGCCCCACCTTCTTTGGCTTTCACATGTACCTGTATGTTATTTATTTTAATTTACACAGCAGCTCAGCTAGGCACCCTCCAGGCCTCTACTGCATCCTTTTGTACAGTTTTCCCTACCATAGTAAATAAAGGTCATATCACTGTTTCTCCCACTCCAGGAACCTCTCTCAAACTGGAGTTCAGTCCCCAGAGGGATGATGCTGCTCTCTCTGTTCCAATCTCTCTCTAACAGTAGATCTAGAATTAGATGGTAAACTGTTCAGGGATGGATTTAGTTTGGGGATTTATTTTGTGATGAATCTAATTAATTATCAGGCAGTAAAAGTAACCCAGAACAATTAGATCCAACCAGAACTTTAAAGAAAGTCAGAACAAAAGGGAGAAGAGAAGAATTTTCTTAGGGCTTTACTTAATGATGCTCATTCACATGTTTTAGCTGTTTTCCCTCTTTTTCCCATGACTGGAGACAGAGATCTGAAACATCTTAGTAGTAAATCCTATAAAGCAAATGAGTCAGCAAAACCTTGACACAAGATCTCAACTCAAATGTTTAACGCTGGAACATGAGAACAGACATTCCATCAACACCTCATTTCTTGGGAGGCCAAGAACGTGCAATGCACCTTTCTGGAGATATCGACAAGAATAAATCTGTTCACTACCAAAGCCATGCTATGTATCAGTTATTAAGATCCCAAACACCTTGCACATGTTTTCACCTCTTGGTTAAGCTTGACAGTACACACATGAAAAAAACTCAACCAAACAACCCCCTTACCCACCCCCAAATAAATCTCAAAAGGTTTTATTCCTATCTGGGAGGAAAAAAGGTTTTTACAGAAGAATAAAATAAATACGTTCCTCTCCATACCGAGCCGGAAGCATCTCCGAATGGTCTAGAGCAGAAGTAACGTCTGGATTTATTATGCCTGCACTCCTCCAGGTTGTTTGCAGAAGTGTTTAATACAGCTGTGGACAGTGCTAAGAAAAACGCTGATGACACTTGATCCTGGCAGAGTCCGAGCACAAACCTCAGCTTGCCCCTTGCATTAACATTCCCACACCACACCACCTGCTGTCTATGCTCCACAATCCATTCTCCAAACTAAGTGATGATAAAAATTGTAAGAGAGCTGCACTGTTGAGTTCACACACATCTCATTTCCAGCAAAGCAGATTTTACCCTTGTGCCCACACAATTTTCGAAAGATGAGGTGTAAAATACGACCGGCTTCCAACGCAAGGTAACTTCACAGGCATTTCAAACGAGAAAAAGAAGTAGACCATAACAATGCTACCACTAAGCTCTTCAGTGAGAGTAATATAAACTATTTAAAACCATTTAGCTAACATCTTTCACAGCTGTTGGTTTGTTCGCCGGGGCTCTGATCCAACTACTACTACAACTACCAATAGAAAGGCTATGACAAGCTCCCACACGTGGGTTTCCATTTTAAAAGCAAGTTGGGATACCCAGCTGTAATACGGGTCAGATTTGCTGACTGTGGATAGCCATCACGTCACATTTCAGTGAAGCCAAAGAAAATTAGTAGAACTTGGATGAATAACTGACTCCTGTATCTTTTACTTCATGAGCAGCAGATAGAAAAGACAGAAACACAGACATTGTGCTCTGCTGGCTTTCATTTCTTTTCACTCAACTAGATCTCATATGTCCCATGTTGAGTTCAAACCTATAGCTGAAAAGCCCGATCTTTTTCTTGTTACTTGACTGCAGGGGGTAAGGGGTGGACAGTGGGTTTTTGACTGTGCCACTTCTCTATTCCAGTCCTTTGGCTAAAATTCAGTCTGATTCACTTAGTAAATAGAATATTGGAAACAGATCAGTTCGTCATTACCAACTGAGCATTTTTCTTTCTTACTTGCAAATAATGTCAGACAACCCGGGACTGGATTGAGTGTGATTCATTTGGCTAAATGTAGACATCTGGAATACAGATGTCTACCTCCAACAAGTTGCCCTTGGCTTTCTTGTGAGCCAGTGGAGACCAAGTCAAAGGATTCTGACTTGTCTCGCTCTAAAACATGTGTGGTGTGGGCCAAGTGAATCGTGCCCTAGAAATGCTTATTTCTCAACATTAATTGAAAGGGCAACCAAAGGTGAATAGCTACAGACATGGAAAGTGTGACAAGACGAGTATCACTTCATCTCACACGTCAGCCTCATTTACACCAGTGCTGCTGTCACTTTTTTCTCAGATGACCACTGTTGGCATTTTGTTCCAGACAAACTCCTCAAAAAAACGTCTTAAGTCATGCTACCTTTCCCTGCAGCAGAATCACTTATTTCTTCCAGGGGACCTGAAGTGCTATGAGGTAACAAGCTTTAATGACTGAGCTGGAATGAAATATGCTCAGCATCATAGCTTAGTCCCTTCGCACTGTTTAGGAAAGCAATTACACGGAAAAAAAAAAAAAAAAAAAAAAAAAAAAAAAAAAAAAAAAAAAAAAAAAAAAAAAAAAAAAACACTTCCTTGCATGCAAAAAAGGGGAATTGCACCTGTTTTCAGTGCTTCAAACAAAAATCTGAAGGACTGTCAAATGCAAAGCTCCATTCACAAATGCAACATTAATAAAAGAGAGCTTTAAGTCACAAATAAAAACAGTCAAAAAGTAACAGGGTTTCAATCAGCTGCAGGTATAGACTTGATGATTAAACAAAATTCATGCACATGCATTAGCTACCTACAAGAGGTCAGGGTGTAAACGCCACAGCAGCCCTCTCTGAAGGGCAGTGCTACTCCCATGCCAAGCTCACCTTCTTGCTCACTACTGACTCTAGAGGAAAGGGCCTTGTATACTGGTTTTGCACGTGCCGATAAACACTTTCGGGGGGTATGGCTTAATGTCACAGTCCCTCAACACTGGCTGGTAAAAAAAAATCACAGGTATTCATCCCTTTGCCCCTTGCAATTGTGTTCATGAAATCCAGGCTTGAAGGAGATCTAAGTGCAGAATATGACACACTGTATGCAAGAGCTGCAGCCACCTCTGATTTGCTTCAGTGACTTCTCCTTCCTTGGATTACCCAGTGGCAATTCTCAAGAGGGCAAGAACGGGCCTGATAGACGATCACATCCAAAGAGTAAAGGACTGTTCATGACTAGCACGGCAAAATTTCATGTCTTGTTAGGAATTTTGAGACACTACTATGACACACCCTTACTGTTTTTCTTTTCTTAGAGAAGATGTCCTATAAGCTTCCTTCTAAACAGGGTTTCTTTTTCAACCAAATTTTGATTAGGGGTGGTTTCTGTAAATATAATTAACATAAACCCCAGCATCACTCCGCCTCTGCTCATACAAGCAAGACTGCTCTGAAGTACAAGAAAAGAGCAGAAGGCTTAGTTATGCAAATGACTGGAGTTTATTCCAGCTCACTACTCAGAAATGTATGATCTGTATAAAATGAAGGATAAGCTGAAAATGCATACTAAAAAGTTGTAAATATTAGTCAAAATATTAGTAAATTAGTGGTAATAGTAAAGTAAAAATAAAGATTTGTTTGCATAGACACTTTATGACCCAAAGGCCTTTCCTCAGGGAATGAAATAAACTTGCATATTTTCAGTTTGTTTCATCCATCTGTCTAGTGAAACAATCTCGTGGGTCACGACTTCCATCATCTGTGTTTACTGTAGACTTGAGATAGTAATTTGCACCCCACAGCTTGCTGTACTCCTGTCTTTCATACCCAGCTCAGTAGTATGCATCTACAAAAACAACTTCTTGCAACGCCTCAAAAGGAAAAACTTTTCTGAGGGTGGAGAACACATTAAACAGCGAGGATGAAGCTGAAGAAGAATATTCCATCTGTTCAAAATTGCAAGTGGTACACGAACGAGCAAAACTGGATCATAACTCTCCTTAAGTTATTACCAACTGAATGCCCGCTACAGAAATTAGCACACTGCAACCTGTAGTTACAGCCCCACAGTTTTGACAGTTGTCAGCTGACAAAAAGGTTTTAAAGGAGAGGCAGCAGTTTGCAATAGAGGTACGTTAAACTCCTCTGCCAAAGCCTACAGGCAGCTGTGGGTCCAGCATGGAGCAATGGGCTCCGAGGTGGAGCATAAGCTTGGCAGTACGCTCCTTGGCAGGCTAAGCTAACCTACATGCCATGCTCTCCAGGGACCATAAATCAAGCTCTGTTTGGATAATGCTGAGCTGTTGGCGAATGAAGAGTGCTACACAACGCTTGTCTTGTGGCCCACAACTATCATCCAGCCTGGCCCTGGAGGAATGTGTTCAGCAGAACGAGAAGAAATTGAGTAGTAGGAAAACTCACTAAACATCTGTTTCACGAAGAAGATTCCCAGATATCAGTCTAATTTTGTAATGAGTCCTTTGCAAAATACATCACAAACCATAAGCATTTACCTGACTGGCTAGTTTTCCCTCCACCTCACATGTAACGTGGATCTCTAAGAACTTCTCCAAACACTCAGAGAAGTTGAGGAGGGGAAAAAAAAAAATTAAGCTGAAGAGGAAGATGAGAGAAGTATGACAGTTAGAAACACATATCCGAAACTCATTTAAATAGTCCTTGTATACTGACAAGAAGTATACAAGATATATAAATATTTAAGTATATACATCAAGAATGCTCTTTGTTTCTTTTTCATACCTATTTATGTCCTTTCCTGCTTCTCAGCCACCAGTAGAAGAATACTGCACTGCTCAGATGGCAAAGACTGCAGCTATATAAAAAAAACCCCACGTATACAAAGCTTTACATCAGTCTTTTCAAGCTTTGGTTGTTGGGGTTTTTTCCTTCTTAAGATACTAATTAGTTCTGACCTTCCTTTTCTTTTTGGTTTCAAGTAGAACTAGAAGAGTGAGAGCACACACGTTCACAGAAAAGCCCCCACAAAATCTACAGACAACCCAGGACTGGGAACTGTAAGAGAGGAAAACCTTCTCTTATGGGACCCTCCAGCCTAAATTTTGCTTTTGAGAGAGCTTTAGGCAGCTTATATACCCTTTTGACTGGGATTTTTGGATTATTTTGGATATGTCTATTTTAAGGAAACAACCTCTCAAACATCCAAACCTTAGAAGTTCCTCATCCACTGTAGTAACTCTCCCTGGCTGTTTATAGCCATGAACACTGCTACTGCTTACACAAGGGTCTGTACCAAAGGTGTTCCCTGGTCCTGACAGCTCACAATCCAAAATCCTGGACCAATGCAGCCAGGCACTGAAGAGGCAAATAGGTCTTAGGAGGTATCATCATGAAAGGCAAATGTGTTGCTGTACTTTAATAATCCCTGTGACTTTATGGGATGAAGTCAATGAGGAATGGTGACAGTTTTTGTGCCTCTGGCATAGCGGGAGCAGTGGCTCCCAAACTGGTAGCCAGAAAAGCAACAGAAGAGATCTACAGAACCTGATTAAGCAGCATATTACCGTTACTGCCTTGTCAGTCTTGAAAACGTTGCAAATAAAGGGATCATTGTATTAACGAATTAGAGACAGACATAGGTCAATGCTTACAAGAGTAAGAGCTCTCCAGAGCCACACTCAGAAGTCTTCCTTTCAAGACCAAAAAAAGACAGTGTTAACACCAAAAGTTAAGATGCATACAGATTATGCAGACAAAAACTTTAGATTTTTAGATGGGTAGGAGAGGGACAAGCCAGGAGCCCTGCAAATACATTCTGCCCATTCCCTGGAGCAAACAACCTTGTGTTGAACCCACCAGCCTTCAGTCAACATAGGACATTAGATCATTTTGTTACAGAAGGGGAGAGGGAGAGAGAACTGACGTCAAAAAAGACCAACAGAAACAATGTAGAGCCAAATTAAGACTGTTCCAAAAATAGTAAGGAAAGAAAAATGAGCTATCACAAATATTTAAGTCACTTACACAAAGTTTAAAAATAAATTCCGGCATTTGTCCAAGTTCTTGGAAGGAACAAATGAAAACCAGCACTTTGGGTAATATTTATTGCTTGCAATGGCTACGGTGTCACAGCCCAGTTTCAGTTTCACTCGGTATCTCCATTTCAGGGGTGCATTTTGCCACAGCTGACTACACAACCTGCCCCACGGCATTTCACGGGAATGCACATACCAGAGGTGGAAGCACTGTCCCAGCCAGCTTAAATACTCACTCATTTCCCCACATCAGAAATATGCAGTGGGTCCAGGAGAGGCTTTGAAAATGCCATCTCACACGAGTAGGGTCTGCTCTGGTCTCCAGGCGAGATCCTCACCCCTTGCTGAAGCCCGGCGTAGTTTGTGCCATTGATTTCTATCGCCAGGGTTGCAGTACTTGTGTCGTCTCAGCACAGACTGCGGACTGGGCCCGCGAACCTGGCTGAGATCCAGCGCTCAGCCTCTCAGAGCCAGCTCATGATTCGTGTGCTGCAGTTCGAGAGCGGACAGGGGCAGCTTTCATGGAAATGATCACACGGGCAACAGAAGAGAATGGAAATGGCCTCTTCCAGCTCCCTTCCTGCAGTCGAGCAGCACATGGGTTGAACGCTTGTGAGCGTCCAGGGCCTCCACTGACATCTCCAAGTCACAGGGAACTCATGGGTTGCCAACTACTGCTGGAGGGCTCAAGCCTCCTCTTCACCGAGAGCTGCAGAGCTCACTGAGTGGGGGCAAACCATCAGCCTTTCCTGGGCAAGCTGCTTCTGGGGTGGGGGGTCACGCACCACAGACGGAAACTGGACTCAATCACTTTGACAAGGGTAATATTTTTTCCACACAAAATTGGGTCTGTTACCATGTGAATTCGTCAGACTTTTGCGCTCGATGCCCTGGTAAAGTAATGGTTTCCCCAAGTGGCACGTAACCAAAGAGTGATTCAGAACCACTCGGTGATCTGCTCAATCATTTAAAAAGTAGTTTATAGCTATTACAGTTGCACAAAACCACCTGTTTTCTCTGAATAAAGAAAATCCTTATGAGAAAACAGTAACAAAAAAGGTTCTGTTATAGAATTTTTCACTCTGGTCTCAAAGACTTTGCACACGAGAGACAGAGCAGAGCTTGAAGAGTGAAAATCAAAGTTTACAGGTTCTGCTGCTCCAACACTGTTGCTGCTTCTGCACTTGCAGAAACACTTGCTACATTTTTTTACTATTATTTAAGGACTGAAAATCTTCAATGCCTTCTAAAAACATTCAAGGCATCTCTTACAGAAAACCTCAGCTATCCATTCAGTTCTCAAAGCATCCATGATCCACTCAAAAGAGTGGAAACTTTGCATATATTTCCACACCTTTTGTCTTTTATTCTTGCTCTTTGAAGTACGATGAAATTTCTGCCTTTTCAATTTTCGCATCCTTCCTAGCTCCCAGAGCAAGAGAACACACAAATCAGATTTGCATGCGGAGTGATAAGAGCTTAGCCTCTGAGAAGGGACTTTAAAAACCTTTCCACCAGACCATTGTCTATATACTTGAATTTCACAAAAATCACTTTTTCATGGCTAATAAACATATGTTTCACTTGGCACTTTCTGTCTCCTATTAGGTCAAAAATATGTGAAAGGAGGCATAAATTTATATACGGCATACACCGGTTTAACTTACATCCTTTGTTAGTTGTTTCTATTTTTACACTCTTTGCTTCTCAAAGTTCTGTAATGTCAGTTCCCTTATAGGCAGTCTTGCCAAATGAGAAGCCGTGCGTCTGCTAATAGGATGAAAATCATTAAGTCATGGCAAGTTTAAGCAGTTGTATTTTTAACTTATTTTGTCATCTAAGGAAGTCTTAAGTGATGCAGTGTGTGTGCCAAAAGAAGGAAGTAGTAAATTTACTTTACTCTCAAGTTAGATTCCCTTAGATTTACAGCTAACTCTTCACATTTCAGTCTAGGGTTTAACACCAGACCTGGGTTTTCTCCCAGGACAAGAAAAAAAAAAGGCAACATAAACTATTGCAGAATTCTCTCCCTTTTCATTATTATTTGTTATTACAGTCAAGACTATTACCCAGTCGTAGCCTTATGGTATTAGGCACATTCACACAAAACAGAGTAGAACATACTCAGTGCCTTAAAACCTATGCACAAATGGAGATTAAAAATAGTCAAAACAAGAAGATGGCAATAAAATAATCCAACTTGCACAAAAAGCACGCAAAAGCTATTCATTATTAGGTGTTTTTCTGTTTTGCACAAAGATAAGAGTTCACAAGTTATTTCAAGGAGGACTTTATTTACAGGAAACTGCTAATGTTACGTATGACGAGTCATGAGTATTAACAGGTACAACTTGGGCAAAAAAAAAATAATCAATAACGGCAGACTCAAAAATCCTCTGGGGAAATTTACTGTGAACCAGTGAAGTTGCTACATTCTGTTCTCAGTGGAATTTGATCACAGTAACACTGCGGTTTGTGCTTAAGAATCAATCAGTTAATTATGTCCTATGAGGCTTTTACGATATTCCCCTTTTGAAAATTGTCCTTTTAAAGCTGTGTAATTCATAGGCAGCAACGCAAATTTTAGCACCAGATGAAAACAACAGCACGTTACACTGTGAGCCAGCCAGAGGATGCCAACAGAAGAAACAAGCTGTCAAAATTAGACTGCACATATTCCTAAAGTTTGACTACTTCACTGCTCTGAGGACAGCTTTCAAAAGTGGGCTTTTTTTCGAAAGATGATCCTTTTTGCAAAGCTAAAAAAAATATGACTGCTGGAGGCAAACACAGTGGCCACAAATATTTGATGGAAGAAAAGGCCATTGTAAAATCATGACACACTGAAGCAGAGAAGCACAAGCTAATTTGCCTAACGTACCCAATCCATTAGAACATCTTGTATATGAAGTAGGGAAACCGGCTTAAGCATATGCCATCGGATCAAAGACATTGTGGGCAAGTGCAAAACAGTTTGAACTCTTGGTTAACCACCATTTCAGATCTCCGGAGGAGCACAGCTAGCGTAGGACCACAGGCAGGTTCCAGGTACAGAACACTAAACTAAAATAACTGGGACTCCAGGAAAGGTCACAGAGCTCTAGGATTGGAATCGATAATTAAAACACAAAGACTATGAGCAGGGATGTAACTTTTGATCACCAGCACAACCGTACCTCCTGTAACTACACCGCTGCATACAGAAACACCGGAGTGAGGGTATGGGCACAAGGTATGGACCTCAGGTGTTTTAGATGAATTCTGTTCCACAACTGAAGTTACGTAGTTGGAGAGAAAGGGAGAAAAGGCATTTTCTGCCCAAAAAAGTTCTATGCCTGCAACCCACTACACCCACATTTCATCAAACATAAGCACTTTCGGTATGAATTAGGGCCCTGGATTAGCATTACGTGTTGCCATCTAAACCAAACCAAACCCACCATCTGTAAGAGTCTCCCAGGAGACTCAAGCCTGTTCTGGAGATGGTTATATAGGTTTGGAACAGACCCAAAAGCAAAATTAATTGTTTTCTTTTTAGCCTAGAGAGCAGTTTTCTGTAGGAAGTTGCATCCAACCTTTCCTAATGAAGTGCTCTGCTCATTCCTTCCCAAGGGTAGCAAAATTGAAGAGCGATAATTTTAGGCACTCCCCAGTTCGGAGGGGATAAACCAACCGTGTACATGTGTGTATCTGAGATTACCGCACAGACTGATACTCCTCTATGTGTTATAAACAGGAAAACCACTAAGACAAACAAGCTGTTCCCTATTGTAACTTTCTGCAGCAATACTCTAGCATTAAATGTATTCCCCCAAGTGTAAATTTGTCCCAAAGAAGTAGTAATAAACTTTTACGGCACAATTTACCATCATGTGTTCAGTTTATATCACTCTGTACAAAAAATAAAGCTTAGGAAATGTCTAAAACAGTAGTGTTGCCTTTGTTGCTTCTTTTCACCTGAGAAAACAAGCTCTTTGGTTAACCAGAACTGCCACAGAAAGCAAAAATGTTCCTATCCATCATCGCCTGCCTGTTGAAATGACTTTTTCTAGCACAAAGTACAGCACCTCTTTTATCTCTGTTTGGTCATTCACTTCCTAAAGTGCCTTCACCAGGAAATGCCGTAACTCCTCTCCAACAAAAGCCCCATGGACGGCTTTTCCAAACCACATGCTCTGGTATCCTCCTCCCTATGAGAACCATGCTTTGTCCAGACCTAGATCTGCCTCTCCTACTCTCTAAAAGGTTTAATCTGCAAATGAAATCCGATTTTGAGGAACTACAGCATCAGGTGGAAACACATCAGACAGTAGAGCCAGGCTACAGAACGGCTAAGAGCAGCAGTGAGCTGTCACGCTTCATTAAGACTTTACACGCAATAAATGTAATTCTCAACTCTGTTAAAACTTAAGAACCCTACTGGAAAAACAAATCATATTTCTTTCCCATTACAGACTATATCAAAGGGACAAGTTTATCAAAAGGCTCAAGATTAAAGATTTGGATCCCTTTAGGGTTTTAGCAGGGAACACTACAGCTTAAAAAAGGCAGGTAAAAAGAAATACATGGCAAGCAAAGCAGAATTTCAGCAGCCACCGCACTGTAAGTCTGCTAACTGAGTCTCATTCAAGACGATATTTATTTCATTTGGGGAGCATAAAATCTCTCTACTTGGATTCATAAACATGATTAACGAGGCACTTTGTCTGACAGCAGGTCCACAGAGCAATCAAGTTTCTGCCTGGGCCATAAACAACGTACTTGGCCTCTTTCACATGTGCTGGCAAAAGTTTGAGCAACAGCAAACTAAAGTAAAATTAGTTACCTTGCTAAAACCAAATGGGATGGGTTTGTTTTGTTGTTGATATAGTAGAAAAGTGTCACACAAAGCAGAAAACACTCAAAGACAGTCTCCAACTAGAAAGGAGCAGGCATTTGTCACCCAGTTATATCATCTATCGGGGGGGGCAGATTGGGGTGGGGAAGTGATTTCTTTAAACCTGGAAAGACAGAATCTCTGCCTTCAGCTGACAGCTGAAAACTTGGCCTCAGGACACAAGACCCTTTGGGTCACCAGACAGCCCTACTAGCTACATTGCCCAGTAAAAAGCCCCCACACAGTTAATAGTACAATATCTGCTACGATTTGCTCTCCCATGTAGCTGCACAACCAGCCCGAGCAGATCTCACAGCACTTAACTACTTGCAGCACGGGTCCCTGCCAGAAGGATGCTAGTGCCAGGCACATTTGGCAGCTTCATTTTGGCCGCATTGTGCAGGACAGCTTTGAACTTGAGTATATGCTCATCCTTGAAAGACAACCTGACTTGCGCTTGGTGAACCTTACCAAAACCTTTGGAAAAGCCAAAGACAACTCCATGGTCATTAAGAGTATTTAAACCGTGACACGGTTAATGCTCAGCTCAGTCTTTCCACCAACTCTCACTACTCTCTGGTATGTCTAAATCCCTGTGCTTAAGAGGCAATGAAAAGGAATCCAGCGTTATGCAGATAACTGAACATACTCTATGACTGAATCCGGCTCAGCATGACAGCTTCTCCAGTCGGCTCAAAGGACAAAAAAATAAAGTTATGTAAAACAACAAAAAGGAACAAACCCAAAGATATCAACTCTGCTCTCGGTCTTAGCGCTGATTCTCATTGTAATCATCATTCCTGGCAAAACTACACAGCACCTTTCACCATTCCTGCAGTGACGATAAGCTTCCTGCCAGCTGCAGGCTGGCACAGGTCACCACTCCTTCTGCCTGCCCAGTGGTCTGAACCCTGTGAAATTCTACATAACTGTGACCAAGTTTGCACAGCTGTTGCTGCTCTGAATACAGTCGCTGGTTCAAATACTATCCCCTGACTTGATCTGATTTCTCTCCTCTCTGAGGAAGAGCTGAGCAGGACCACATGGGTCACTAGCAAGAGGCGCTGCACTTACTGAGGGACGGGTTTTCACCTCTTCCTCCTCAAAGCAATGGTTATCGTCCGTGTCCAACACATGATTCATCACTTGTAACATCGGCATCCCAGGAAAGGACTCGCCAAATGGCAGCCACCTGGCTCAGTCTGGGGCCACCAAACCTAAGTACTTCAGCAGCAAGCTCTGCTGATAAACTCGCCCTCCCAAAGGCTCTGTGTGGACACTATGGGAGAAACCTGCCCTGTCTTAAAACAGAAAAACTCCAAACTTCATGAGCTCTTGAATGTCTGTTGTCTTTTTATCCTGAAACAGCACCAGCCAAACCTTAACACAGAGATGCCAATTCACAGGCAGACAGCTTTCAGAAGGAAGTCCGTACTGCAAACAATCAAAATGATACCGTCTCTACACCACATGTGGTGGTGAGACTGAATGCTTTGCTGCCCAGACCTTAGGAAAAAACAAAAACAAAAAGACCACAGTTTGCTATGGATTATGAATAGAAGACTTCAGTACATGCATCCTCCTCAGATGAGATCAAACAGCTACAGAGGGTGAAACAATTACAGCCACAGACAGTGACTAAAATTGGCATGCACTGAAGTTCTGTGAGATCAGCAGCCCAGAGTATCTTTAGAGACCTGAGGTAACAGTGATGCACAGCAGACAGAGGCCAGAAACATATTTATATGAAAAGGGAAATTTTTGGCTGCAGAATTCAGCAGCAAACAAAACACAGCCGTGCGACTTCTGTTAAAAAGGCAGCATTTTATTCCAAACCTGCCTGTACAAACACAGCACGAGCTCCTCACCTACATGCCGTTATGAAGAGCCCTTTGGTATCACTGCTCCTCTGTTGCTTCTCATTCCCATCCTCCCCGTAAGCTACGACCGGATCCATCATGAGATAATACGATGAGCAACATGAGACTGCTTAGAACAACCAGACACTCACCACGATAAAGATCTCTGGAAAATATAAATGCTATGTCTGGTTTAATCATGTGCCAGCACTGCTGATGGTGTTTGAAGCTATCACATCACTCACACTGCATACAGCCAGCCATGACTGGTAGCAACAGGCAGCCCAGCTGGCTGGCCCACGGTGGGGTAAGAAACCAGATGGAGCTTCTTTAATAAATGCAGGAATCGGAATCGTAGAAGGGGCTTTCACCATCATCACTATTACATATCTGCGATAAATCAAGAAGGATGAGATTTGACCCCGCAAAAATCTGCGGGCACAGTGTTCTTTGCTGTCTGTGTCCAATTCTCTTGTCCTGTCCACAGGTGAATCTATCCTAAACATGAGGGGAGTCCACATAAACAGGAAACAACCAGGGCAGATACTGGAAACGGGAAACAAAGTTTTCTCAGAGGTGATGCCCTGATCACAGCCTGTCTCAAACACAAAGCTCAAGCCTTCTGAGCACCAAATGAGCGCAGTTCCCAAGAGAAAACTTTACATTTCAGCTGCAGGCCAAGATATTAAGTTCAGGGAGACACTTGTAAAGCCTTCAAACCCATTTATTTTCTTTATCTTTTCTGCTTCTACCCCCCTCTGCACCTTCCCTTAGTACCACATTCCATTTTCTCATGTTTATGTTTGCCATTCCTTCTACCAAACAACAAATCCATTGAAAATAAAAAAGTTGACCAGATTTAAACTTTTGCTTCATTTACCTCCAGCAAAACCAATGGAAGGTTACCACATAATGTATTTATCTCCTGTTACTAGTTTTACCACCACTGAAGGAGACTGGCAGCACCATCATCTCTGGGTGGCCAGAGGAGGAAGCGTCCAGCAGTGGAGCAGCAGGGATCAGCTACGCACTGACATTAAGGGAACCTGAACTTCTCAACTGACAGCCGCTTGGACCAGCTGTCCATTCTCTACTGACCTTATCAGTCAAACCTCCAAAGGATGTTTAAACTAAATCAAATGCATCTTTTGCAGATCATATCTGAGGAGCAAGTATTGGAATTACTGTCTAGGTATACTAAAGAATTAAAGTTTCTTAACAAGACATCATCAAACAGCGCCCAGTGGTGGCAGCCGGGGGAGAAGGGGAAGAAAAAAAAAGGATTAGAAAACTGCATCTCTGCTCTACTTTCCCACATCTACTACAAAAACAAACTCAAAGCATTCGGAAGTCCCAAAGCATTTCCATTTTGTTCTGTTCTCAACCAGAAAAAAGCCCACATTTTCCCACGAATTACCATAATTCTGCCTTGCACAAAATCAAGTTCCAAACTTCACATACCCTACAAACCTTCTGAGATCCATTTATCTCAGTCATGCAGTTATGAGGAAAGACAGACTTTAATACCCAAATTCAGCAGCAGCAATAGGAACAGTCACTCCTGTCCTGAGAGAGAACACGAACAGGAAAGGAGTCGAGCTCTAAACATTGAGACTTATCAACTGTAAAACAACTTAAAGATGACCCTGATGGTTTAATTTGCAGCCTGCAGCTCTTCTAGAGCTCAGATTCATTGGGGTCTCTTGAGACTATATCTGTCAAAAGAAACTGCAGTAAGTTTGCGTAGGTTTAGTTTTATCCCAGCTTTTCCCAGTCCTCCTGTTTCATGACGGCAACATGCTAATGTTGGTAAGGATGTCATTCAGTGAGGCCTGACACAGGCTTTTGTTTAATTAATGCAACCTACAGAGCTCTGCTGTGTGCCATTTGGGCCGGACACCAGGTTTACCCAGTAGGGATTATCAAGCGGACACATGAGGTCACGCACAAGTCCAAACAGATTCTCTGTCCTCGATCACAGGCAGTCCAGAACTGATATCCTCATGTTACCGTATAAACCTATTTGTCACCAGAGATTGAAATGAACAAAGTGAACACGTTAAGGATGCAACTACAAACAACCCGATCTGCCACGGAGGTGAATTCATCAGGCATGCAGTAAATAAAAGGAAGGAGGAAAGGTTAAGTGAAACACTCACACATTTTAAGTGCTCATCTTTTATCACCCAATTCCATCACAAAACTACGGAATCAAGGAGATTTCCCATTGGAGTTTGGGAAAGGTTTTTTTTGTTTTGAGCATTTTTGTTTTTCTTTTACTAGCTGTTACTTAAGGATAGCAATGAAAGATCATGAACCCATTTCCAGTCTTCCAGAGTCTGCAGGGATCTCTTTGATGTTTCTAACGACATGTAGCCTTGTGGATCATATCACCCTTCCCATGAAAGCACAGGGATTATCTTTCTCCACTACTTTGCATTCTCCTTTACATGAACAAACAATATTTCCTGTTCTTCTTCCAACTGTGAAAAATAGCCGCTTATACCATATAGAAAGCCAGCAGCCTTGTTTCTTAAGCAGCTGTTTTCCTTTAAGTTGCTGGTGTTTTCAAACATGCTTAAACATTTCTCTTGCCCATAAAAACCAAATTTCCCAAGAATTTAAAAAAAAAAAAATGTTTCTTACTTGTGCATTCCAAACATCTAGCTAGAAATGCTACAATAATTTGAATAGTTTCCTGGGTATATGTAGCTCTCGAATGAATTCTGTGCAGTATCCAAAAACTACAGCAGGGCTAGTGTGAAAGAAATCATTACTGGGTTAAGATGGAAACGTATATGGCTCTTTCATCCAAACTCAATACACTAAACCCTAACCAGAGGTGCTCATTTGAGAAAGATGAGAATTAGTAAACTCACTAGTAAACTCACAGCCGTATTTTCTAAGTAATGGTCATCTCATGGGTCTACATTTTCATTAACAAGCTTTTCCACAGCAGAAAGCAAAGGTTTTTCCAGAAACAAAAAAACCAAGGAAGGTATCTAGTCTCTTCCCAGAGATCCACACAACTTAACAGGACAGCACTTCCTCCTTGGTGGTCCATTTATTTTCTCTCAACAGCCACGCACAAAACATTGATGAAGTCAAAGGATGAATTTTATCTGCATTCTCACAGCTTTTAGGTACAAAGAAGCTTTCTGGGAAAATGTATACATTAAGGGATATCTGGACCTGCTGGATTCTCAAAACAAGAAAATGCCAGGTGGTATCCACTGATTTTAGGTCATACTCATATACAGGAATAAGTCCTTCAGGAAGAAGGAGACGCAACTCACTACGCACCCACACTCCCCACTAGGCTGGTGATCAGATTAGTTGCTTGTAAGACGTACGTCCTTTAAAAGGTAAGTGTTCTTCCTATATAATTTATAATCCACTCTATAAATTTCTTAGCCAAGAAAATCATTGTGCTTACTTTGCCAACAGAATGGCACCTGCGAGATACTTCAACAACAACAGCTGCCAAGTGAAGACAACTACAGTCCTAGCAGATCCCGGATGAAATGTTTGTCACAGGAAGAACAGATCCTTTCTATGTCCCAGCACGTCTGGAACACGTGTTTGTACCCCTAGGACCATGACACATGTGAAGTTAAGTTATCCTACTGCTATTTTTAAGCACAAATGAAATCCAGGGTGCTCTTCAAAACCAAGAGCCCAACTGCCTCACGCCAGCCCTCACGTTATCCTGTCACTCCCATGCAGATTGCATCACCAGCCCCTTGCGCAGCCAGACTTCATGCAAAACTAAACACTAAACCAGCTGCTCCTGCCAAATCAAAACTTTGCCTTCTACTTTTGAGTAGAACAAGTGTAGTAACAAACCAAGCCAAAAGAAAGAAATTCCCTGCAAAGGTGCCTGATCAAAAGTAAATAAAATACGTGCTCCGAGCACCAGGCCTTGAAAGAGCAATAGTGTCCAAACTAACAAACCATGCCAAGCAAGAAGTTCTGAGTTTCTACCCATAAAAACTTCATCCACCTGTCAAGAAAACAAAGAACATCTGCAGCCAAGAAGCACCACCTTAATTGGTTGAATGTTTAAAAAAAAAAAAGAGGAATTGCAGCTAGACCAACGGAAGTAAGGACAGAAACGGACTGACCTTGACATACGCCAGGTAATGCTCGCACTTCTCCTGCATGTACGACAGTTGTAACTTCTCTGTGATCTGCCCCGCTGTCTCTCCAGAAGTCACAAAGTAAACTCGGGTTTGCTGGCTCTTTTCCTTCTTTGCCACATCAGCAGTCAAGTTATAATTCAAACCTGTGTTAAAAAGGAAGAAGAAGAATACAGAGGATGTCAGTGAACAAATTATTTTCTAGCCACCTATCGATGGATCCTGTTGCCCCTGGGGCTTGTGTGCTTGAAGAAAGGTCAACCCTTACCCGCCACATCAGCAGTCAAGTTATAATTCAAACCTGTTTTAAAAAGGAAGAAGAAGAATACAGAGGATGTCAGTGAACAATAGTTATTTTCTAGCCACCTATCGATGGATCCTGTTGTCCCTGGGGCTTGTGTGCTTGAAGAAAGGTCAACCCTTACCCGCCCTCAATCAATCACCAACCTTCCTGTGACTGCACAAAACCAAATCCAATTACTATCTTACTCCCAGGTTTCATGTCACTATGTTCCCCAGCCCATCCTTTCCCATAGGAAATGTGTAAAAATACATCTGGACAAGAACGCTTATTTAAAAAAAAACAACAAGAAACAAAAGATGCTTAAACCGTGTGGCTAACACCAAAAGCAAAAACACAACATGAACAACAGCAGCAGCCTCAAGCGTTGCTTTCCTTCTAGAACAGCACAAAACATGCAAATATCAACCAGGATGTGGCATTTCCTGGCAATTACTTTTGTTGATTCACAGTCACCTTCGCATTTGGGACCTTAAGGGGTGACTGCCCTGCATTCAGTATCCCCCTCTATGTTACACATCCCTGGCAGCTACTAGAAGACAAACCCAGAGACTAATGAGCTGTGTCGCTGTAAATCCTGTTTCCTCCTGTTCTACAGGATAGGTAGCTCACAGTCAGTTGGTTTGTGACTGCAAGTATCTGTGTCCAAAAGAAAACTTATTTGTTACCTGAAGTAGTCAGAGTGATAGAATAATCCGAGCGGCCGATACCTTTCCTGTGGTAAATGCAACAGGAGCAACAGAACTGCAGCAGCAGCACGAACGCTTGTTCTGCTGCTGTCTGCAGACAAGGGAAACGCTGGCTGTGAGGTTGTGAGGTCCTTTCACTCAGCACAGACCACAGCCTGGGCTGATTTCAGCTGCTATCAAGGCAATAATTGGAATTCCATGAGATTGGCTCACTCTAAGTGGCTTAATTAGCTGATAATCTTCATAAACGACAGCCAGCACCAGGTCCTGTGCTGATTTGTTACATATGTAGGGTGCTTGCCAAAGTATTGCTTTGGCTTTTATTTAAGTCCTGAATGATTGATGCCAGACAATACGCCCTCCATAAATGTAAACATTTTTTAAAGTCAGAATTTTATAAACAATCGATGTAAATGTAACACATTCCTGGACTGAGATCTTCTGGAGCAAATTTCTTTCTAGAGCAAGGGGTCTTTGCTGGGGTTTGTGGTGGTGTTTGTTTTTCGGGGTTTTTTAAGTCAATGACAACCCTCATCTCTCTAAACACCGCTGGCCAATGCTATCACCTCCCATCATTTCTCCACCAGAACTTCACTGCTTTGAAGAATTTCTTTAATGATACTGCAATCATGGTGCAAGTCTTGGTGCAAAAGTCTCTGTGACAGTCATACCTCACACAGTTCAAAGTGACCTCTCTTCCCTTTGCAGTGTGCTGCATTCTGATGAGAAGCTCACTCACACGGTCACGCAAAGCGGAGACATACCCACAGCTGAGAAATCAGCTTAACTGATGTCACAGGGCTCCACCTGAGCATTTTTTGCTTGCTTTTGGAACAATAACTTGCTTGGAAGGGTAATGCCTGGAAAGTGTTTCAAACTCTGAGAAGCTCAGCACCAAAAGCTCTCACTGAAGTGGTGGCTGCTCAGTCCCACAGAAGAGCACCACCTGAACAGAAACACAGGGTTTAGCCTGTTTAAAATCCTGGCAGCCTCTTCCCTAACTTTTTTATTCTTTTTTAAAGCGTGTACATCCCACACCCATTCCCAGTTGTCTCCCTTCCACTGTCAAGACCTCACACGCACACTGAGATCCGCACCAGTAGCTCTCCCAAGAATAAAGACAAGAAATTCCGTTAGCGAACCAAGGCAGAGGCAAGAAGCCCCACGGGGAGCCGCAGCCCACCAGAGGCAGGCAGGCTGCAGAGCTCTCAGGGGCACCTGGGGAGGCTCAGAGGCTCTCCGAGGGAAGCACGACCGATTACTGACACTGAACTATTCCTTGCTGCAGGCGTGGAGGCGCATCCCAAGGCGAGCCCCGTACCAGGCCTCCCAGCAAAGCGATCCCAGCTACTGTCTCTCTGAAACAGCAGTGGATGTTTTCAATCAAGCAGCACAGTTCCTGTCCTCCACCCCGCCTCTCCTTTATTTTGACAACTTGTTTCTATGTTATATCCAATGATATCACATCAGTGGAAAAACTGAAAGATCATGAGTAAAGGGTTGGTTTTTTTTTTCCCCTCCCCGGGTTCACCGCTTTCAAAAAGCAACCAGGGTTAGGAGATAACTGGCCAAACTCAGCACTGCTCCTGGTGCAAATTCCTCCAGCTTACGCCAGTAGGAGATCAGAAGTTTTCTCTAGCAAATTAACTCTTGCAGATAATGCCTTCAAGTATTTGTCCAGCAGCTTTAAGGGTGTCTGGTTAGAAATGTTTCTAGGGATCTGACCACCCAACTTCACATTATCAAAATAAAACTCTGGCATGCATTTGATAAACTCAGATGAAGGACTTTGTTCTCCTAACGGCTATTCCTTTTCCATGACCAAACTTAAATGCCTAAAATCGTCGGTAACGGCTCCCTCCTAAATTTTGGGAGATACACTGCCAGTCAACAGACCAGGCAAGTTACTCCAGCCCGTAACAGATAAACCAAATAAATGGCAGCAGGCATAATGGATTTTCATCCTAAGTGGTACATACGTACTCATAACACAACAGTCATCCCCTCAGGGCTGAGGAGAGAGCTGAAGCAGAGAGAAATGAGGAAGGATCGAGATGGGGCAGCAGTATCCTGTGAGCTAGAACAGGAATCACAGCTGGCTGTGTCAATGCAGGGGTTACACACGCCGAGACACCCCACGCATCCCTTCGTCGCCCACTCAGATGACAC
>NW_010403013.1:32150-47691 GCF_000710305.1 Buceros rhinoceros silvestris | reverse complement strand
TCCGTAAGTGCTCGTTAAACTCTCTTAGTTATAGCACTGATTCATGGGGGGGAGGCATCACATGGAGAAAATTAAGAACTTGATAAAAAATAACAAAAAGCCATTGGAAGAGGAATGTGTTTCTTTGCCATCTCCACCAGTAACTATGAGGAGAAAATGATTCATGAACTTCGCTTGCAGAGAAGACTCTTAAGTAACAGAAGTATTAAACCGAAATTGACCTAGCAAATGACAACATACATAGGACATTCTTCCAAAAAGCTTTCTTTTTTCCCCTGACTTCAAACCTCGTTTCAAATCCTCTCTCACAGTGCTGTTCCTGGCTTCCGTGCAGGGAGCCATCCTCATGCTCCATGCACTGAACTTCCCTACAGCATCCCTGCTTCTGAGACATTCAAAGGGTAGCACCGACTCAGGCCTGCATCTGGGCAGACTGGGAAAACAAAAGAAAGCAAAAATAATACTCCTGCACCAAACTACAGCGGGATACAGGTAAGAAGAGGAGCGTCCACTTTTGTCAGGTTTTGGATCAACCTACTAGCCCACACTGAATCTCACACCAGTCCTTCAGGAGACAGTATTTGGGACACGAGGACTAAATGGATCAACACACAAGTGATGAACATCTGAAATGAAGAGTACACAAGAAACTTCAAAGTATTTTCCAGCGCATCTGCATAACTCTAGAGCTAAATGCCCAGAACTTTTCATTTTCACAGCCACTATCACTCACGTAATTCTCACACTGGCATTATCATTATTGTTGTTGCTATTATTGCAGAGGAAAATTCTCCAGACTGCAGAGGTAATTATCCAGGCTGAGGCACAAGTTTACTGCCCTTCTCCTGCAGGGATGAATGCAGGAGCAGAGCTTGATGTGCAGAAATGCCAGCAGCTTCTGTCTTCTTGCCCTGGTCACCCAGAAGCACTCAGTCTGAACAGTCTGAAGCCTCCTCATCCACGCTAGGAAAGGACTTTCTCTCATCCTGCCTTCCCTGCAGACACAGAGACCCCAGGGGAGACAAAGTAATGGCCCCTCGAGTGAGGGAGGAACAGTCCAAGAGAGATTCCGAGGAGAAGGAGCGAAAACTTAAAATGCCATATTTCTCACACCCAAGACGTACCAGAGACTGTCTCTGTTGGTGGGCATACCGCGAGAGGCTCAGCTCTCCAGCAAGCGCTGAGGCAGAGCGAAGGGTCAGACAATGCCTGGCACACAGTGCCGAGCAAATGCTTCTCTTGGGCATGGCTCTTTGTTCAGATGAAAACATTTCAGCAATAAATACACACTTCTGAAGACCACAGGCTGCCATCGGCACCCACCAAATGGATGGCAATCATACTGTCATTGGCAGTATCGAGCACTATCAGTAGACACAGATCCTCAGACAGCTGTGACATGACCAGTAGTAAAGCAACTACCATTAGGAAAAAAAAAAAGCAAAAAGGAGGGTGGAGAAGGTGTATATGCAAGCATGAGGCAGCGCTAGAGATGAAGGCAGCTTTCCCTCACATGCCAGTTAACAAACTAGCCACACATTCAAAGCAGCATTGAAGACACGTACTTGCCACAGAAGAATGTGGCCCGTGTGTTCAGCTTGAGTTTCTAAACGTTGTGTAGTTGGTGACCAAGTTCAGCTGCCCAAAAGCAAGAAAGACATCCAGCTTGAGCATCCGCGCTGCCAAGCCTTAGGGGAGCGGTGTTCCTGTGTTCTCGCCCTCTGACTTCACAGACCGCCCCCAGACATTTGAATATGAGACGATCCCAATGCTTTGAGCCACAAAACTTTGACATGGCATTCTAATGCCTCCATACGCCTTTCAGAGACCCAACTGGACAATGATGTACTTAGAGGGTATTCTATTTTTTCCCCACATTTAACCAGGCAGGAGAGGGAACCTCTGCTATATTCCCATGAATTGTTCCTCCCTCTGATAATTGAATCTCTTCAACTGCAACATGATTAACATGGCCTGACTGTTAGATTACAGCCTGAAAGCTTATTTTAAGATACTTTATCCAAATCATATCCCCAAGGAGTTTTATACAGTCAGATAGTTCTGGCTGCAATGTTTTCAAGACACATCACTTTGCTAAAAGCATTGTATAAAAGGACAATGGTGGAAGTTTTATAATCATCTACTTAATAGTAAAAAAATTCCTTGTAATGAGATGGACATTACTCAAAGATGATGCACATGTGCTTTCAACACAATAAATTATTGGGAATACAGTTTGTGTGAGAACATAGGGGAACTCAACTGGCTCTCACAAGACGTGACGAAGAGGAAGATAGGTCTTTTGCAAACAAGGGGAACAGATATTTAGATGGGAAAAAAAAAGGCAGCTCACTTCTGAGACACAGGTCCAGAGATAGGAAATTAAAGCAAAGGAAACATTAAACAGTACCCTGAAGAACATAAAAACCCCTTGATACTCAGAAAATCTATTCAGTGCTTTTCAGAAAGGAATTAACCCCCCCTGGAGCACTCAGAGATAAGTGTTTTCCTAACTGGCAGAGTAGCAGGCAGTACAAGAAAAACTTCACCAAAGCACATGCATGTATTTGTCTGCTGAAAGTCATCACGTATGAGGAAGGAAAAGTGCAACAATAGAAACTGAGGTCTCAGTTGCACCAATATGTTAGAAACCAGAGGAATCTTAAATTTAGAAGCTCTACTTTGAGCTGTTCTGGTAGCCAAGTTGCAGAGAGCAACTTTAACAAGCAGCTTGTAGTTCTCACTCCATGTGAACAGCGGGAGAATTATCAAGAAGCCTTTTCCTTCTCTGACTCGTTTAAAATCCAAATACTACGGCAGGCTCTCTGTCCTGGGATGCACAGATGCAACTGTCACCCTTCTCAATTAGCAGCTCAGAAAGGCAGGGGCACAGAGCAGGAGGCGCAGTGCTTCCCCCAGCTCCATCCCAGACCCACTGCTCGCTGTGAGGCTGAGGTATCTCCCCCGAGCAGCACGCTGCAAGTCCTCTGTCATTCCTAAAGCATGGCAAAGGTAAAACACCGTGGCTGAACTAAACAAACCCAGACCTTATGGTATTCAGAAACACTGTCTCTATCACATACCACTTGACACCATATCTGAGACTTGTAACCATTGGAATGTACAAGACATAAGTAATACCCAGTGCAGCCGAGGCTTGCTCAATTACACACCTTATAAAATTACATTCACCTGAGAAACTCCATGTGTTCTACAGAGACTAACCAACCTGGAAGGTATTCTTGCCATCAGTAAAATACTGGGCTATTTATAATCACTTTACAGACAGAAAACGATGTACAGAAAAGGATTCCCTCGGGTCTGGTAGGAATTCAGATTTATAACGCTCTGTCTCAGGACCTTCTTGCAGACTTTCAAAAGCTATTAATCTGGAGTAACCCACACCTGCTTAGTGATAGCATTGACAGAGGATACGAATACAGAAATGTGCTATTGGGAGATAAACAGGGAATAGGAGCTCACAAAGCATCAGTTGCTCTGTGTTCTCTGTTCCTGCAGCAAGCCCAAGGAGATATATCCCTCCTTTCACTGCGGAAGAAACTGCCCCAAGTATTACATCAGCCTCATGAGAAGGTAAAAACAAGCCAAGAAGGTTCCCAGGGAACCTCCTCCTCTTGGAGGAGCCCAACTCACCTCATTTCACCTTAGAACAACTTATTTCATATAAAAGGTCTGTTACTGACTCCAAAGGGAGCCCTCGACTTCAGGTCGACCTGCCAGCATGCCCCTGCCCGGGGCTGACGAGGTGCCTTACCTATTTCTCCAGGAACACGCTTGCCACTGAAGCGAAAGCATGCTGTGACATTGAGGCAGTTGACCGGCTGCAAGCCATCGTGGCACTGAGGAGCTGTGATATTGATGGAGGCAGGCAGGAAAATGGAGATGTCCATGGTAATGACAGGCCTGGACCTGGAGATCAACAGAGAAGTGGAAGTGAGTGGTAATTCAAAGGGAAGTGATCAGCCAAAGGAAAATAATACAAATTTGGTAACCTGCACGGTTTCAAGCAGGCATGAAAAATAAGAGAGTGCATTTGAACCGTAAGATAAATTAGCATCTGACCTCACTGGCAAGGACTACTAGTGTCTGAATGAAAACCCTAATGTCAGCTCGAAGCTTAGAGCTGGGATACAGGCTGCAGGCAGGCAGCTGGGGAAACTGATAGTATATAGTAACAATCACCTCCAGCAAGAGCTGCATAAAGCCTTCGTGATGACTGAAGAGGATAACAAAACTAGCACAATGGCAACTAAGGACAAGTTTATGCGAGTGAGACTGCTTGCTAGGCAGCCTGGATGGTCAGGAACAGGGAGGCAGAGACCTTAGCTTTCCAGAGAATATGGTCTACAGTCAGATTTGTGACCTGAAAGTCAAGGAAGAAGCACAGGGGTAGGAGATGGATTCATACATAATTCTTTTGAGAGTGTAAGAGGGATAACAGACAGCACATTCATGTTTTCTGGAGGAGGGAGCATTTGGCTAATTCCCTCCCAGCGAGTGGTAGGGATTGAACGCTCTTTTCATGCTGCTGAACTATTTCAAGAGTTACCCAGCGCACTAGGAAAGAAAGCTTTCTACCCATGCAACTCTGGCACCAGGTTACTGCTACAACTATTCCCAGCTGAAGAAGACCTTGGCCAGAACCACAGAGCAAGCCAAGTGCCATCAGGGCCCAGGTGGATCTCCTTTCTCACACAGGACAGAAGTCCCACCAGCTTGGTTGGGAAAAGCAGCCCAGAAACCCAGGCTCTCCAGAGCCACACATGGGCGCAGGACTTCAGCCCAAAAATTCACGAGTGTTATTCTTTGTGGTTTCAATTCTGTATGTGTTCAACATGAACATGTTCTTCCAAAACCAACTCCAGGAGTTGAAAAAAAAAAATGTGCAGCAACCAGCACATTCACTTCTAAGGCAGTCCCAGCAGCCGTGCAAGGCCAGACCACGTAAGTAAACCACTTCAGGACTCTCACTCCACAAGCCACTTAATTTAGGGGCAGGGGAGAGAGGGGAGAGGAGAACAGGGATTGTGGTTACACCTAATTCATATCGATTGGAACGAGATTCACATCAGTCTCCAAGCCAGCTGCTGAGACTGTCACCACAGCCTGAAGTAACAGCACAAGTTCACATTTTGAGATGAAGGATGAAGGTAAATGCTAATCCTAGAAACATATACAGTGATGCAGGTGGTGCGGGAAGAGGAAAAAGAGTGAGCTTCCTAGGATCATTTCACACCTCCAAAAAAACTTCTTTCCAAATGCTTGGGGAGACATGAAAGAGGAAATGCTATGACTGATCTAGAAAAATATTTCTCCTAGAAAAAATTTTCTCCAGCCATGATGCACTATTGTGATTTTTCCTTAACATCAGCTCACTTGGTTATTCACTGGGAAAAAAAAAAGTCAAAAAAAAAAAATCTGTCAAACAGCCATACACACACGCGAGCAATACAATGACAACGATCTGCTCCAAGTCACCGCGGCTTCCACCAAAGCCTTTAATATCACTTGGCAAAACATCTGCTGGTTTTGGCCAAAGGATTTCACAAAGGCTTCTGGAGGGGTGAGGGGGGAAAAAAAAAAAAAAAAACAAAAAAAACCCACCAAGCTGCTTTCTTTATCCTATTCTGAATCTAAACAGTATGAGGGACACGCTGTAAATTAGCAGTAGCAGCAATTAATCGGGCTGCCCACAAAGCCGGCCGGTAATGCGTTAGTCTCCTCTGAAGCACGCAAGCGTGACTGAACGCGTGGACAGAGGTCACCCTGCTGCTGCCATCTCTGCTGATTTAAAGATCGCAGCAAGCCTTTCAGATTGCTTTCCCCACCCCCACAAGCAATAACAATGCAGGAGGAAAAAGCAGTTCTCCGCAGTGGTTTGAGATGTGGGGCTGCAAGATCCCATCTGGGGCACGGCACACCTCTTCACAGAGGCAGCACTTGGCTTTCTCTGTGTGCACCACGAAGGAACAGAAAAATCTCCAGAAGATGTCACCACCTGCCATGCTGATGTTCAAGAGAGTTTTTTCCCCCCTTTCATTTTCCCTTTTTTGTTTTAACTGATTCAAATGGAAACAGAGGCAAGTGTTTTCTGCCTTGAGCAGGAAGCAGGCTGGCACACCCATTCTGCAGCTCCAGCATTTGTCTTGCCAGTCTCACCACTTCCCTGGATCTTCCATTAAGATGCGGGAGTCCCTAGCGACTTCTAGGTCTAATGACATCAAGGTATCGACAGGATTCTCTATTATATAGTAACAACGGAGCTGCTTGCAAAATTCAGACTTCCCATTCTCTTCCTCAGGTCCGTGCAACTCAAGCCCAGTCCTGGTCTAACTCTCTACTTGCATAATTTGGAGAGAACCAAGGTGTCACACCTCTCTTCATCAGATGGAACTCATACACTTAATTCATAGACTTGAAACAGCAGCCCAGATCCTGTGTGCATTGAAAATGGCTCTGTATTTCATTTCCCTGAAGACTCCTATTTCATTCTGCGTCCCATTATAACTTGCAAAATTACATCCTGGCGTTACACGCAGCTGGCTTTTTGCTCAACTGCGTTCCCTTAAATCATAATTTATTTACTTTATGTAAATGTAAGGACAATAAAAAAGCCTCTTTACAAATTCAGAGCAACCTTTCTAAAGAGGCACGGAGATGCAACAAATCTCCCTCTGCGTTCCCTTAAATCATAATTTATTTACTTTATGTAAATGTAAGAACAATAAAGCCTCTTTACAAATTCAGAGCAACCTTTCTAAAGAGGCACGGAGATGCGACAAATCTCCCTCTGGCTCTGAGCCTTTGTTTTCGTCACAGCCCCGGGAGCCCTATGTACAGTCCCCCCGCACTACGCTGGTTAAATTAGACCGTGTATTCTTTGACATCACCCATGCCTGAAGTCCTGCTTAAAAAGTAATCCAGCTTGCTGCTTCTGACCACAATAAACTAGGGAGAGAAATGGAGTGGTGGCAGACTTAGTCCACATAAGAAATTAACAGAAAACAGACAAAAAGACAACAGTGCATGAAAAAGACAGTTGTCTCACCTCAGAAGTACCACATTGTCTGACAAGAAGGCTCCAACAGTCATATCTGAAATTTTTGTAACAAAGGAGACATAGCATTCAGTTCTCTCAAATCAGTTGCTAAATTACAGAGCATATTATCTAAAAAAAAAAGTATTTTTGACTTAAATCAGCCAGTTGAGCCCTTCAAAAATCATTATATCATAAGTATTACAACTGCAGGATTAGGTCTGTGATGTTACTTCACTTCTACCTCATGGTTTAGTTTTTATTATTACTATTATATTATTGTCTACATTTTTTTTTCTTATGATTGGCATTATGGCTGATCAGCTTCCAAGAAACTTTCAACCTTGGCCAGACACTGAAATCCCTGGCTTTAATACCACGATCCTTCATCACGACTGTCCAAACACCTGAATTAAGCAATGGTCTCAAATTCTTATTGGGAGCTTTGGACAAGAGAGGGGAAAGGGAAGAAAACGCTCATTGGCTTCCCCCAATGACAGGAACCAGCAACCTGGACACGACCAGCTCCGCTGTTTTGTCAGCCTGCTGCTGCGTTTCCCCAGCGCTCTTGCTGCCAGAGTAGCGGACATACCTGGATAACCGTTGCCATCCATATCGACTCCCCCTGATATGGACTGGCCAAACATCCGCAGCATTGGGTTTATCGTTTGCCCAGACAGCTTCTGCAACGGAAAACACACGAGTGTAACACAAAGAATCCTCTAAAAAAAAAAAAAACCACCCAACCAAACCCCAAAAAACACTTCAAGCCTGATTTTCATGGTCACAGGGGCTCTTTTCCATGGGCTGGAAGTGCCGCACATCTGCAGGCTCGCACCGCACCCACGCAGCCCTGGGCAGGAAGGCTGTCGGCTGCAGGAAGCCCTTCTGCTCTGCACTAGGAGTTGACTTGGATTAGAAAACACACCTGTGTTACAACCCTCCTGCAGACCCAAGCAAAATAAAGAACACAAACAGCTTTCTTGGATGGGGAGGAAGTTTAACTGCACCCTAGAGACAGTCTCTTTTTTTTTTGCATTACCTTCTGTAAATAAAAGTAAATATTTCTGTAAATAAAAGTTTTAAATGGCATGTTAACAAAAATTGATGATTAACTGAAAAAAAGTCCTGCACGACCATTCCTTTTCAGAAACTTTGCCAGCACACTCAAAGTCAAAATGATTAATTTTCATCCTGCTTGGAAATTCTGGTTTCCATCAGCTATTATGCAGTATTTCGTGTCAGTTTGGAAGCTGTATCTCATTTCTGCCTCCCCAGTGCAAAGATTAATTAACTTCTAACATAGCTTCTTTATTTTTTTTTAATTACTAACACAAAAACTTTCTCTAAACATTTAAATTGTAAATCCCTTTGTCTGAAGCAAATTAATATACCAAAATCTCATTTGCTAAGGCGTTAATCAGAAGTCTCCCGGCTCTCATTCTCAATCTGGACCACCAGTGCAAGACCTGAACTCAAACCAACATCTGACTGCAGAAGTTAGACAGAGGAAACCTATCCCACAAAGTAATTTCAAGGCTGTCGGTGGTGTTTCACCGCTTGTGACGTGTAGCCAGATTTTCCTGGCTCTCCCATAAAAGGGCATAATATTGGACAAAAGGTCAGACAGGAAATTCATGGAAAAAAGGACAACTCGAGGGGAAGAAAGACATCCTGCAGTCGTGACAGCCGGTTTAAAGGGAAACCAATGCTCTGCCATGTACAATCTCCTCCTTTTCCTACTCGTGGGCGGATAAGATTAAGACAACTGGAAGTAACTTCCTCCCCAGGTTACACTTGCATCACATTTTAGAGGGGTCCAAGCTAGGGTGGTAAATCCCGCCTGCAAACCCCAGCGGACATCTGCAGCCTATTACAGCCTAGGCAGAGGTATAACACTGCTCTGCTTTTAAGTGTCATGAATGAAAACAGCAGGCCACACAGCCCCTTAAGATGCTTCTGCTCATAGCCACTGCTAAACTGCTGAAGGCATGAGAGGGAATGACATAGATCGGCAATTTAAATGACAAAAAGCGGGGGGAGAAAAGCTAACAAAATGAAAAGGGTGAAAACAGGTCCCCTGCAGCTCCTCCCCGCCCTTAATCTCTCTCATCCAGGGCATTAAGATGGCTCAGGGGCATAGCAAAGCCTTTCACCTCTGGGTTCAAATGCAGGGCGGGTAGGTAAGGAACTGAAGTTGTTACACAGCCTTTTTCGGTTGCACGTGGAAGATGAGCTGGTGGGGTGTTTGGTGCCCAGCAGCAGACACTGGGAAATGGCACAGAGACACTGCCCATTAGTGGTGTCCCCTTGGCTGCCTCAGGACACAGGACAATGTTAGGAATGGTATCAAGAGTCAACGACCGCAGGACCCTGCCCCCTCCTTGAGCTGGCCTTTGTCCCACTGACCAAGTGGGGAGGCATGCACCACGTCTGCTGGCCTTGCTCAGATGGGGAGGGAGAGATCACAAACAGGATGTTTCCCTTCCCACCCTGCTGATCTTTCAAAAACATGAGATTTTCCCATGAATGCCCAAAAAAAAGCAAAACCAGAAACCAATCCTTTTCAGCAAGAGCTGGTAAGCTTCAGGATTTTCCAGAGCCAAAGAACCTCCCAACCAGCGTCTCTCAGCAAGACACAAGCAGAATCCTCCACAAGCCACACATTAGTGAATTTTAGAAGTATCCATAGTCATTTAACTTCCCTTTTTCTAAAAAAACAGTGCATGGCATAATACACGGTGAAAGAAGAAGGACTAGACTTCTGTGGTCTGTGAGAAGAGTCTCCAGTTGTAACTACTGAACTCTTGTCATCCTTATTAAACTCATTTACTGGGAAGGATCCCACCCAGCAACAAAACAAAACAACCAGAACTTCAAACACTCAAAGATTCATGCTCTCTGAAAAAGGAAATGTGCTAGACAGAGACTAGGGGACACATGTTGGGCAGCATGAGCATAAATTCATCTTCTCTGCTTCCCGCCTATAGTAGCTAAATTGCACTGTGTCATCTCTGCACAAGATGCTACGCCACGTCCCAGCTGAGATCTTCCTTCATAATAACGGTCAGGGGAACAGCACCCAAGAACAGCCTCATGATATATTGCCACGTTCCAAGGCCAACGAGATGGGTAAAGAGACTTCAGTGGGGCACAAAAGAAAACTTAGTACTTCTTCCTGCTCACTAAGCCTGCTTCTGCAGCAAGCAGGTGGAACCTCCCCACTCCTCACTGGCCTGTCCATAATTTGTATGCTCAACCCCTCCCGGGTGTCCATTTCTCCTCTGCAGCAGTACTGTCTCTAAAAACCGACATTCAAACCCTAAAACTTTGTTTGCTTCCAGAAGGAAGCTACAGCTGGTAACTGTAACAAAAGACAGTGAAAAATATCTCCTGACTAACAAAATTTTACCCCACATCATAGATATGGACAAACTTCGGGACTGAGAAAAGGATGTAGAGTTATGATAAGGCAAAAGGTCCCTATAAAGGGACGCGTAAACATGGTTTATTTCTGCCAGGCCCTGGGAAAGTGACCTCAGACAGGTATCATAAACGATGGTGTCACATACCATAGAGTACTGAGGTACCATCCCATTGGCGTCCCCATGGTAGATGTACACCGCTCCTATGTAGTTATCCTCCTGCGGCGCTCCAATGGCAACATCTGGAAAACAGTACAGATTATCAACATGTCACAAGCCATGCCATTAATCCAACTCTTCCCCAGTTTTAGAAGCCAGCTCTCTGTAGGAAAATAGTTCCCCGTGCTGAAGATGATCAGCAGCTCATGTGACCGGCTAGAAGGAACCTGTTTGATTTAATGAAGAGCTCATGTTAAACTTAAAAAAAAAATACACAAATATGTATGGATTTGTACACGCATGTGGCTATGTTGTGCCTAATTAGAAACATGTGCTCGTTATCAAAATGTATGGTTATTAACCAGCAACCATCCTCAAAAAGTTGTTAATCTAATAATCTTAATAATATCCTGATCTCCAGCACAGGGGAACATCAGCTTTGTGAACCAGGACAGTGAAAGCAAAACATTTATTGTAGCACTACATTCAAGTTTGCTTGAAAATAAGGCTCCAGAATTAGTCTAGGTATATTAAATGGATAGGTAGGGAGACAAAAAAAGCTGCTGAGGGTGCACTTTCAAATCACACTTTGTCCAATTTAACGGCAAACTCCCGCAAAAAGAGTGATCCCACCTCCCGTTCTCCTCTCCTAGTTGGATCTAGTGACTATGCAGCTGCTAAAATTAAACTCTTCCCCTTCACACAGCTTCATACCCCCAGACTGATCCAGCTCACTCTGCAGTCTCTCCATCATCACACCCGATCCACAAGCAGCAGCAAGAACACACAGATGCACATCCGAGTGCAGAGGAAGAGTGTGCCCACCATTTGTGAGGGCAGCCTGCAATGAAGTTGGGTTAGGCTTAATAGGATACTGCCCCCTGAGTGGCCTGGAAGAAATAAACCCAGGCACACAGTGAGTAAGTCGGCCCTTGTTTGGAAGCTCTTAATCTGCAGTGCCAGCAATCAGGGCAGCATCACCACTTTGCTCCCCTCTACTGCTGTCTCAGGGTGGGGCCTCATACCCTGCAGCCCGTGAAAGGAGCTGGGTTAGATTAAAGCAAAGGAGAGAAATTAGAGTACATGCTATCAGGAATGCAAAGAAACTTCTTAATTACACTTCATGGTAAGGAATGGGATATGTTAACAAAACTGGAAAGGTTTGAAGACAAAGAAACGGGAACGAAGAGAGAAATCAGACATCGGTTTCTGTTTTGTTCAGGGTGGGGGTATCTAAAGCGTTTTATAAACTGTACGGGGAAGAAGAAAATGCAACAGCAAGGAAAGGAAAGCAAAGCAGTGTTAGTGAGATCGGGACGTGAGCTGCATGGACGTGGACTAAACACACATCAAATACAATCAGCTACAAAAGGTTTTAGCAAACAAATGCTACACAAGCACATCTATCCTTAGCACGAGCCCAGGTGCTGGCTGGGTCTGGAGGAGCAAAGGATGCCACGCGGCGCCCAGCCACGCCAGGAGGCAGGCAGTGCTGCCAGCCCTGCTGGCATTTCCAGGGAAATTACCTAGGAGGGAACAACACCCACCCGGGAAGCCATCGTCATCGATGTCGCCGAGGGCAGCCATGCTCTCCCCAAAGTGTGCATTGTAGGCACCGTCACCTTCCAGGACGAGCTGCTCTTCCAGCACTCCCTAGCAAGGAGGAAATAAAACAGGGTCAGGGAAACAGTGCGAGCCCTGGGCGAGGCGAGCCCTCCCTGCGGGAGCTGCCCATGGGCTGCAGGAAGCACCTGGGACGCGGCTGCAGCTTGACTCCCGCCCTCGCTGCACACCGATTGCCTGGGCACCAAAAATCTAATTTATTTGCTGTTTTAACCATCCTTCTGTTTTAAGGAGCGAAAGAGGGAGTGCATGAGTGATACAACTAAAATGCTAAATTAACTGAATGATAACTCGCTGCTGTAAATTAATGCAGTCATGGGGCTCGGTGAGCTCATGAAGGTTTCCAGATGTCTAAAGTGTAACAGCCCAGAGCTGGCTCTGCTGGCAGACTCCATCTGAGGAGTGAAATCCTCTGTCTGGGCTTACTCAGCTAAACCCCAGCGAGTTAAGGAGAACTTTCCCCCAAGCAAAGAACATTTGGGCAAACGGATTTGAAAATTTTTAAAGTATTGGACAGTAGGATTAAAGCAAAGTCCCCCAAAAGCCTTCTGAAATGAAGAATAAGGAAAGGGACTTAATGCAATAGAGAGGCAGAGGAAAGTTCAGAATAAAATAGCTTTGTACTGCTGTGCCATGAGGTGCCTTTTATGGGTCTGGTATTTCTTGCCCACCCACTTTCTGGTCAAACACATAAGCTTTAGTTTCTTGCAGTCTTCCCTCAAAAAGAAAGGAAGATTTCCACAAGAAAACAAAATTTAGTTACACAACCCAGCTCTGTACCCACCTCAAGGGTTTTGGTTTTGCTTCTTTTGTGAATGAGAGTAAAGTGCCCTCTGGAAGATGTAATAAAATCGTTTTCTTGGCTGCAGGGAGCTGCTGACTTTAAGAAAACCCCACATAATGAAATTGAAACACCACAAAGAGGAGGCAGGCAGGCCTGTGTGTGTGCCTCATTTCTTTGCAGTCCTCACAGGAAAGGGCAAAGGAAAAAAAAGTGCATGAAATCTCAAGTCACTAAGAAGCTTGTACTGTAACACAGTTTTCTCTGATCCACTGCAAGCAACGGTGCTGGCAGAACAAAAGAGAGTCTAAAACATCCCAACCCCAAACCAAAAGGCACAATCCTGCAAGCCATTGCTCCTGCAAGTCATCCTTGCTGCAGGTGTGTAACAAACTCCTGCTAGCTTCCTGGCTGACTTATAAAAGATTAAAATTAACTCACGCACGCTCTCACTGAGCAGGAAATGTTAGATATTATCTGCTTGGTTTTCTGGAGCCTACCCTGAGGACCCAGCAGCAACACCGCAGTGTAAGGGGGACAGCCTGTGGATCCAACTGAAAAAGTAAAGCTCCTTTGAAGGAGAAGCGATAATAGAAAAGAAGATGACACCGAAAGCAATTCTGAAGTCTCCTGCCTACAGGACTTGAGGTGAGTGTCAAGTCTAGCATAAACAACTCCATACAATAAATTTCATGAAATACTGATGAAGCAAGTCAATTTTGTCTCAGTCCATAACTACTCCTACTTGGAGACAGCAGGTTTGGGACCTGAATATTAAATGTTTAATACATAAGCAACCATTGTCTTCCTGTAAACACAACCTAAGAACGATCTTCTTTTGCTGATGCAAGAAAGTTCAGTCTTTTCCAAGACTGTTGTTGGGTCATTTAATCCCGCAATACCAGCTGATAAGAACTTCCTCTAGAGTCTATACGTGGGGCATAATGTAAAGATAACATGAATTCAGTCTCTGGTTTCTTTTCACAAGGTCTCCTAAACCCAAGGCATTTGTGTTCTAATTTGTAGGTCCTAGTGACCACCCAAAACAAAGGAAACTCAGTCAAAGCTGCTGACTCTTACTTGGTTTTGGCATCAAATTCACATAAAGCCACAAATACCACCAAGTTTCAACATAAAACCAGAAACTTTGAGACCTCCTTGAAAGATTCACAGCTCTGTGATGAATGCGGGCTGGTGTCTGGGAAACCGTGACACCACACGAGTTTTCCCGTGACTTCGTGCTCTGCTGGAGACATCCAGAGCCCCACTCTTTGAGACATGGAGTTTCACCATGCAGTGCTGAAAGGACACGAGCATTACCCTGCCCAGACCCACACCCTCATCCCTCACCCAGTCGTCTCCTGCACATACTCACGTTTCCTCTGTTGATATAGACTGTGACTTGACCCTCATCTCTGATCTCAGAAAACATAGGTGCTCCGACCAGCAGGTCTGACAACCCGTCAGAGTTCAGATCAACTGCACATAAGGAGGAGCCAAAGTAAGAGCCCATCTGTAACCAAGCCGAGTCACAACAAAGCATTCAGTATCTGCCCACACACAGGAGGAAGTCATTTAGGCGTTTGTTGGATTTTTTTCATTATTATTTCAAATGATGATTTGCTGCTTTATCACTCACAAGCACTCCTACAGAAAAAGCTTAGGGGATAATGCTGGCAAGGAATTAAACACTTTACTGTAACAGTGCATCAGCTTGGATGTTTTACCAACAGAACATAATTTATACCCTGGGACACGCTTAAGTGAGACACTTAAAGAGCTTTTTTAGACTAGCTTTCACTTGTCAAAGGCTTAAAACTACAAAGAGGTGAAATAGGCTTCCCAAACCAAGACCTGGCTAGTGATTAATCCTGCCCAGTGCCAGGCTTCCCAAAGGGAATTTGAATGCCCCAGATCTTCTGGGGATACCTTAAAAAAATAAAGATAAAAGAGAAATAGGGAAGGGGCAGGGTATCCATGAGAAGAGGCATCCAAAATTACCTCTTGATCGTGGACTTATCTTCCCCTGCTCTATTTGCATAGTCATCTTCAAACGTCAGTACTAGGTGGGGGTTTTGAGCACAGCCTTTCCTCTCCTGTACTGGCAGGTGAGTTTACACAGAAAGAAGACTTTCAACAAAAGCTTTTCAGCTGATACACAAAAAAATGAAGCCACTTTCAATCTCCAGTTATTATTGCTGGATAAAACTTAATTGCTTAAATTTCAGAAATACGTTAATTTCATCACATCATTTTCGATATAGGTTAGCATTAAATGCTAAATGATCTCCCAGGCAGCACCCACATGACAAATTTTAAAACACTTAAAACACAAAAAGGAAACCAAAAGCAACAACGGCATTCCACCTATTTTTCATCCAATTCTGCTAAGATACCACAAGGCACCTTCTTTGAGACCAACTACAAATCATAGTCTCCAAATTAAAAGCAACTTCTAAAGGACAAATTAAAATTTCTTATTTGAAACTGAGAGCG
>NW_010403013.1:23378-32035 GCF_000710305.1 Buceros rhinoceros silvestris | reverse complement strand
GCGGTTCACATAGTAGGAAAAAAAAAGAAAAAAATCGAGGTTACTTAAATAATTATTTGGGTTAAAAAGAATGAATCGCATTTCTCGCGTGCTTTTACATTCCTCACCGTGGATTTCTGACCCTCAGCCTTGCATGCCCGGTGGGTTTAGATGCACAAGCCAGAGCTACTGGGCATGCTGGGAGATGGGCAGCAGCAAGTCCTACACTTCATGCAGTCTGTAAGATTTAAAAGCTGCTAAGTATACATAGCGGGGTGAGTTAAGGATAGAGTTTCAGTGGGTAATTCAAATTTTTGTGTTTGCGTGGGTTTAAGGTCAGACCTCAAACATCATTTGATTCCAGTTATTTTGTAGCTTAAGTTCCCTTGTGGATTTTTTATTTGCTTGGGGTTTGTTGGTTTTTTTTTTAAGTGGGTAATTCAAATTTTTGTGTTTGCGTGGGTTTAAGGTCAGACCTCAAACATCATTTGATTCCAGTTATTTTGTAGCTTAAGTTCCCTTGTGGATTTTTTATTTGCTTGGGGTTTGTTTGGTTTTTTTTTAATCCACTAAGGTTTTAAAACAAATTTCTCATGGGTAAGGAGCGAAAGTTATGAAAGGCATTTCACTATGTATTCAGGCAGTTTTCAGGGAAAGGCTATTATTTACTTAACTGCAACATGGTACGTCTGCAGCGTGGGTGAGTTCGTGGTGCTGTGAGAACCTGAAGTTTGTGCACTTAACATCTGTAATAAGGCACTGCATTTTCTTTTTCCTTGTCTGCATTTGATTTCCTAGTTGAGCCTCCAGCAATAAAACAGGGAAGGAAGAAAGTGGCCTGCTTTTAACGGCTGTCTAGCGAGAATGTCAGAGCAACGAACTTTCACACCACCGGGAAGGACGCAGCATTGGGTGAGAGCTCATTTCCAGGCAGAGCTCAGTGCTGGTTATATTTCAATCACAAAACAAAGGCAGGGTGTTTTAGGACAGCCTTCTCTTTAAAATAAAACTCTCATTTGGATTCTAGAGAATTTGTAGAAGACAGATGCTAAAGAGGAAGGAGGAGATGACACCGTGGAAGTACCTTAAGGATATAAATAGTTGATTAGTTAAGCTACATTATAAAGGAATTAAATTTAAAAAGGAAAGTTTTTGGCTGAGAGCTGGAAACTTCCTAATAGCTCTGTTTATTAGGCTGAGGAATAGTTCTCCAGGAGCACATCCTTAGGGACCTTTAAAAGTCAACAGAGAAGTAAACGAACAGGAAGCAATCAAACACAGGAGATGCTCTGATGAACTGGGAGGTCTTTTCCTTTCAAGATCTCCACAATTCTGGTAGTGCAGAGAAAGACAAATTTTGGAGAGGGCCTAAAACACAAGTCACACCATCCACCTACACATCCTTGCAGTTTTCCCTATTCCAGGCGTGTTTTAAAGACTGCAACTGTGTGTTGTTGGGGAAAAAATAACAAGTTATGCAAACATTCCCAGATTGATGACACAGTCAGACACTGTACCCTCCTGAGGGTGGCACGTCTTCCTGGAGTCAGAAGGCAGCAGTAACCTCTTTCTTCTCCTTCCAGGAGAGCACAGGCAACCCCAGGTAAGGGGTATCATTTCCTTACTGAGTTATTTCCAACTAAGGCATCTTGTTGTTACCTATCGTTAGACACACTGTCCACTTCGTTTCCCCTGCAACACGTCTCCAGCAAGGCCTCAGTGAAGGACACAAGCTGCTCCCTGCCCAAACACAACACTGCACGGGGGCGGCTGAATCTCACTAGCATTCACTAAATTTTGGGGCAGGGGCAGCTCAGCTGTAAGACACCAGTGCTAGGAGCAAAATGCAGGACTGATTCATGGTGGGAAGGAAGAAATCATCATCTTGGGGCAGTGAAGCTGCTCCTCCATAAAAGAACATAACTCCAATACCCCCACTGCCACAGAAGGAGACAGAAAAACAGACTGGGGCTTTGTGAATTAAAGCTCCAGGCTACCCACATCTCCCAGTAACATCTACTAAGAGGAAATCTCTGCATCTAGGCTCGCCTGGAGCCCCATGTCAACATCTCAGAAGGCACTGTGACAGTTTTGTAAGGCTAAAGAGAACCACTAGTACAATTTTCAGGAAGAACTTTAATTTCAGTCACACGGGCATTGAGCAGACGTTGCAGTCACGACTCTACAGCTGCTCTGTACAATAGGTTTAACTATTCTGGGAGGATAAGAAGAAAGAATTTCCTTGACAACTCATGCAGCAGTGGAATGAAGATGATGCTCTGAAATGACCCCACTATTATTTCCCCCTACTCTAACCCTTTAAAAGAAACACACATACATAAAGGCTCACCTTTTTTCCTGAAGCCTGAAAAATCTTTATTAGAGAGCCTGATCGTCTGTCTGTTCTGAAAATATAAACCTGAAGAGTGACAAAAGACAAAAGTTAACCACATCCAAGTACGAGGCACATAACGGTATCGCACCAGTGTTTTCTAATACCTACGTCACGGTCGTGGCCATGGCTATTGCCAAGATCCAATTTCATGACCACTTTTGCTCAGTCTTCTTTTAAAATACAAAACATAGGGTTGCCCATTTTCCAGACGAATCACAGGCCTCTTACGAGAAATGCTGGAGTAGTATCTTATCACCTACTTTTTTGGTGTGCATGTGTGTACATGCACACGTGAGTAAAGCACTTAGTAAAGGAACTTTCCAACTCTCAAACAAATGGCATCTGCAGACTGCCTGGAAATGAGCAGGGCAAAAGGCTGAGGAGGTGTAACCCTGCTTCCCTTTCCTCACCCAGCCTTCCCTTCTCAAGGACACATGCCTGCACATACCACACTGCAAACTTCAGGATGCTTCAGCAAAGGTCAGAGGGGAAATCCCAGTCGGACCACCCAAGGCATTTGCACTATTTCTCTCTGAAACAATCTGTAAATCAGAAAACTATGCAAACAGAGTCCACTCATTGCTCATTTCCACGGGAGAACTGTTTAACCAGGATCTCTCCAGGATAAAAGTATTGATACGAGTTCAGTAACGGATTTTGTACCAAAATTCAACACCTAAAACGCACGGCTTGCAGAAAGGGACTCCCTCGGGTAGAAAGGCTGGCTCAGTCAGCCTTTGCAACTCCTCCAGCGGCTGTCAGGCTCCCTCCTAGCAGGTGCCCACACGGTTTTCAGGACAGAGGATCCCTTACTTCCAAGGCCACGTGGCAGAGCCAAGCCCTTGACATAGCTGAATATGTGGCAAGTTATTAATAGGTGGCGAGGCAGAGTTCAAAGCTGTTTTCAGCCGAGAACACAGCACAGATCTGCTGTAGACAATCGCTGTAGAGGTAACGGACTCCCTCGGTTTTGCAGTGGCCTGTTTAGCAGCAAGAGCACATTGCCAGGTGTCACAACACCAAACCCAGTCTTAACTAATGACAGCCTTGGTGACTTTGGAGAAAGGACTCAGTCTCATTAAGTATCTCGGCTTTACCTTCAGTACAAAGGGTGTGACAATGCTAATTACTTTCTATCAGGGAAGTGGAAAGGATTAGCTTTTTAGAGAGTGTGGAAAGCACAGCAGGGCTGCTCAGCATAACGCTGCGTACTCAGCACCTCTGACCACCCCTCTGCCATGCTTTCCTGCTTTCCACATCCCACGCCAAGAGAGAATAATGGGAGCTTTTGCATCTAGAGCAGTAGTCTTTAAACTATAGGGCCAGCTGCTTTCTCATGGATCTCATGTTAGCAGCTGATTTTTTTCCCCTTTCCAGAAACTAAATCTGTTCCACTGAGTAAACTGGTTGGAAGGAAGGTGCATTGGAAAAGCTGCAACAGAGCACCTGGGATAAAGAAACTGTCTCCTCCACGTACATGTCCTCTCAGTAGCAATTGTGTTGCTACTATATTCCGCATGTCCTAGATAAGGACAGGTCAGGTTATATGTACCAAGATCATCCTTTACTTTTATTCCATTTTTCCCACTTGTATTGCTACCTGTTGAGACATGGTTACTACCAAAAATAATCTGCTAAACCAAGGGTTCGTGTTCCTGGTAGTGGAGACCTCTCACTCATTGTTATGACTCAGCTACAACTCAGGTCCTTATAGAGCAGGAGAGCCAGAGGGAGGAAGATGGAAGGGGGCTCCAGGACACCTCTGCTCAAGCACATGGTGGCAGCAGGACCCAAAATTATTAGATTTTGAAGAAAGAAGGAAAAAGCAGATCCTTTGGATCCCTTCCCTCCCTCTTCCCACTCCCACTTCTCTGCCTTTGGCTCAGACACATGGGAACTGTATCAGCATTACTTTTTTTACCCTGTTGCATCCAACCACATTATTGTTTGAGAAAAAGCCGCACCTTTCCAATGCCTCCATCCTGGGGAGCTCCTCCTACAACGTCTGTGGCAGTTGGCTGAGAGAAATGCCCTGCTGTCACTGCATATCCTGCGGTGGGGGGGAAGAGGAGAAACAAATAAAAAAATAATCATGAAAAGGAAAAGCCTGAGAAACTGGTCAGCCAGCTGGATCATGCTCATCGGGTTTCACTGCTTCTCCTGGGCAGCACAGGGCTGCACAGCGTGCAAGAACCACCCTGCTCAGGATACACCAGTATCCCGCTCCACACTCACAGCGGTGGGAAGTGACAGAACACCTCCAGTACTCTTCCAAGAGCGGAGAGAAGAAAGATGTGTCCCTCACCCAGCTCTGCACACAAGAAGCAGGTATGGGGAGCAGTTTGGCAACCGCGAGTCCAGAAACAGAAGCGGTAAAACAGAAACAGGCACGCACACAGCAAAGAGACCACATCACTGCAGAGAAATCACGGCAAAGAGCAAGAGGCCCACATCAACCAGACAGAAATGCTTCCTTGAGCTAAAATCACTGCCCAGGAAGGCTTGGAAAAAAATCACATGCCTTTTTGCTCAGGGCCGGGGAGAGAGCTGAGGACAGTAGGCAAAGAGGTCAGAAAAGTTAATGGCTTAAAAAGATTTTCGTTTAGGCAAGAAGAAAAATGGGAGGAGAGATCAAAGGAAGGAGGAGTGTATTTGAAAGAAAGATCAAAGATTCAGTCTTATTTGATACATTATAATGATATATAATAACTAAAGAAGAGTAGAGTGCTTTCCTTCTAAGGCTGTCTTGTATTTGCCTTGCTCTCCTGCTGTAAATTATGAAGCTCTTGTCTACACGGTAAACACTATAATTCAGGTCTATCAGTGGCAAAACCTACTTATGTCCTTAAACATATATTCACTCCTCATTTAGCTATCACCAAGCAGCATCTTCCAAGTGGTATTTTTTTAAAGATTAAAGGTTAAGGGGAAAAAGAGAGGTCAGTGTGAGCCTTTAGTCAAACAATATCGAACTACTGACTGTTTGAAATGCCTTCCAGGTCTCAACAGACAGTCTCAGGCACTAAGGATCAGGTGGAAGCCTTTCAATTAAGTATTCTGGGGGCATTAGCTGGTTTTAGAGTGAGTAAAACTAACTGAGTTAAAGATGAACTCAAACCTATAGCAAACCCTTTCACAACCTCCTTCTGCTGCCAATGAGTCACTCACGTGGCACCATTTTTGTTGAAATAAATTTCTATCTGCAATATACATTCCCTAATTATGCACTGTACCCATTTTAAAGACAGGTGTAAGCAGACACACAGCCTAAACCAGTGACAAATAATTTGTCTGTCACTGGGCAAAAGCAGGACTGTAGGAGGCCCACTACATCCAACCTGCTTTGCTGTCAAAAAGCATTTCTTACATTAGTCAAAAAAATTAAAGCTTCTTAAAAAAAAAAAAGAAAGCAAACAAAAAAGGAATATTCTGGCTATTTCTTTGCTTCTATTTCTTTCCAGGTAGGCAACCCTTCCTCTCACGCTTTTCACAACAACACTCTACACCACCAAAAAAAAAAAATTCAGCATCAACTTTATAGCACCAGAACTTTGAAACACATTGCTGGATTGATCCATTCCCACAGTGAGCTACTTACCGAGGTACGTGTAGCGCCTGGCTATCACAGCATCATCATTCAGCTTGTAATACGTGTTGTCAGTGAGATTCAGTACTTTGACAGTTCCTGTCCAGTAATAGGATCCTGGTGCCCCCATGATGACCAGCTCCTGCAACAGGAAAAACAGAAGGATGTGGGGGAAAGAAATAAGGAACCATCAGAACTGAACAACAATTCATGCTTTACACAGTAAAGGAGAAGGGACAGGATATTAACTCAAAACCAGCAGTTACAACAAGCACCATTCTGTGTGCATGTAGAGGGTATCCTTCTCCCCAAACACAGCGGTGACCACACACACCCTGGAGACACAAGGTCTCCCATTTTACAGTCCACTTCTGCTCAGCTCTTCCGCCAGTTCAACAGAAGACCTTCCTCAGCCTGAAGAGCCATCAAACCTTTTCCCACTAACACAATCCTCCCAAAATTCTCTCCGCCTGCTGCCTTCTCCATCCACCCTCCAGAAGACCAGAACAGCTGCACCAAGTGACAGAAGCATCCCAGCCCACCCAGAGCCACCACTCAGCTACAGACCAGGCCCCAGTGCTGGCTGACGTGCTACACCAACCTGTATCACGGATACAGCACAACGGGTTTCGATTTTACTCCTCTGAAGCTAAAGAGCTGCCATGCACTCCACAAGCAGGGTGTGCATTACATCACGGTTGGAACACTTTGCCTTGCTCTGTCCTCAGACACGCTCTGCTCTTTGAGAGACAATCGATCCGTATTTCACTACGGACATCCAGTATGATTCAGGAAATCAGGCAAAGTTCGATCCAGCATCCAAAGGCAGATGCTTACAGATAATGCTTTTGAATCAAAATCCAAGATAGATCTACATGCAAATGAGACTGAGAAAACATTGCCCCAAAGCATCCAGCATCCCCTGGGGGGAAACCTTACTTCACGATGTTGTTTTAAACACCTCCCACAAGGGACTAAACTAAGCCTGGAGAGTACTAAGCCTAGGTAAGTTCTCCATCCCTGGAGGAGACAGGAGGACAGCTGCCTCACATCTCCGTTCAACGCAAGGCTGTGGATGGACTCCATCCTTGTGGGAAAACGCTCCCACGCCTGGGATCCCTTCGGGTGACCAGTTCCATGTCAGGGGGACGTGTCAGGGATTTTCCTAATAAGACTACAGGGACAGGACTGCAAACCCACCCAAAGAGCAGGACGTGCTTGGCAACAGCTTTTCTCCTTGGGAGCGGCCATGCCCTTGAGGTCAAGGGATCACTTACCGTCAGGAATGACTACCATCAGCAGTGCTGAATATATGGCAGGGGCTTGCCTGTTTGACCCAAAAAAGCCATTTATCTGCGTTTCCTGCTCAGTGAGCTGCCATCGAGCTGAAGCAACGAAAGTTCAAAGATATCTTTTGAACTAGGGTAGCAAAGGAGGATTTAAAGCATGAGAACAGAAACAGGCTGCAGGGAGCAGACAAGCCAGGAAACAGCTGCTGCTAGCTGAACATCCAGTCATCAGACTGTGCCACTGTGGCCTGCCATCCCTGCTTACTTGGAAATCACCTTCTGCCATTTCAAAGAGGACACCTTTATTCTCCTTATATCAGCCTAGACAATAAATTCTGCAGCCCAGTGCACATAAAATTAGGAGTGAGTATATATTTGACAGTAACAAAGAGCTTGACGCTGAAACGCGGGGGTTTTTCCCGCCCCTTACAAAAGCAAAACAAACTAAAACACCCCCAAAAAAACCCAAGACTGAAATATTACAAAAAAAATCATAAATACATACATAAAAGAACAAATTCATCCTTGACATAACTAAAACATGGCTGATAGACTTCTGTTCAGAAAGAATACAGGCTGGTATTAGGAACAGCCCTGGAGCACACATACTACCATGCCATTCTTTCTCCATCTTTTTGCAGTAACAAACTGAAGCAAAACTGAAAAAATACGTCTTACGAATGCATATATATGTATGTATACATTCCCATAAATACATACACTCACAGGCAAAACTGTTCAGGGAAGACTGTTTTACATCATCACTTACAGCAAGGAGTTAATGTTAGACACAGAAATATCTCTGTACAATTTTGGGGATGCACACAAAAAAACATTTCCTGAGGATGTTTCCCAGAGTAAATCCATTCATTCTTGTCCACAGACCTCGAGAGACACGTACACCTACATACAAACAGCTGGGCCAGTGTTGTGCAAGACGCAGTTGCCCGGGAGGCTGGACGAAGCAGGAGGGTGTTCTCTGGCAGGAAGAGACCGTGCTCAGTGCTCAGCCCGCTGTCCAAGCCATGCTCAGGGCTCCCCTCCTGGGGCACGTGGCAGGAAAGCCACTCACCAACCCCATTCCGTCCATGCATGTGCCCCTGCTCACCTCAGTGAAGAAGCCCGCAATCCCTGCCTGGCACGAGCCGTGCTCCTCCCCATACTTCTTCTTGTACTCTGGAGGAGAAAAGGGAAGAAAAAAGATGCTCAGCCCGCTGTCCAAGCCATGCTCAGGGCTCCCCTCCTGGGGCACGTGGCAGGAAAGCCACTCACCAACCCCATTCCGTCCATGCATGTGCCCCTGCTCACCTCAGTGAAGAAGCCCGCAATCCCTGCCTGGCACGAGCCGTGCTCCTCCCCATACTTCTTCTTGTACTCTGGAGGAGAAAAGGGAAGAAAAAAGAACTGT
>NW_010403013.1:0-23234 GCF_000710305.1 Buceros rhinoceros silvestris | reverse complement strand
GCTCTTCCTGCCTGCATTGCTACACAGCCTGGAGAGATATCAGCATGCCAAGGGTTTTATCAATGATCTATCACCATAGCAGCATCCTCACCCACATCAGGGGTGAAGCAAGGGGCCAGAAAGTGAGGGGACAGCTGGCACGCTGCCTAGAGAGACCCTAAATGAGTGGTATCAGACACATGACAACAGCAGCACTATCGCCCCAGTGATAAGGCGATCAGAAGAGCCTTCCACCTCTGGCAGCCAGATCAGCACAGCTCGAGAGGGGAGAGCAAAAGATGATGCACACGCCTGCGTGGTGCCACTGACCCTGCACCAGGAGGTTTAATCCTCAGCTCCAGCACCACCTCAGAGAAATAAAGCAAACTTCCCCATGACAGTCACCAAAGTCTCCCTGAACCATATAGCCTGGTAACTGATTTTTTTAATACACATCATTAACTCATTGCTAAATAAAAATATCTAATTAAATCAATGAGCAAATTGCTTCTTTGGAATGAAGCAAGTTCCTTTTGAGTTGCATTTTATCTTATCGAAGATCAAGAGCGATTTCTAATAAACCGCTGCTTTCTCACAGAAATTTTACAAGAAATTGTATGTGTGTATATACAGACACACACATACGTTTCCCCTTTATATATTATATAGAGTCTCTTCCTAACATCCTAAAGATGCTCAGATTTTTAGGAATTTGCTGAGGTCGTACCAGTTGCACAGGGAGAGGTTTAATCGGCGAGACCACACAGAGCAGTGACTTGATCCACACATTACAGCCCAAATGCCTAACGTCCTTGGCCGAGGCAGGGTCCTGCCGAAGCAGATGTGTGTCCCAGCAGGACTGGACGGCCAGAAGCACACTCAGGTTTCCCAGTGGGAATGCACAACAACAGTTTCACTGAGAAATGAAGCCCATGTTTGCTCACGGTTCTGAATCGCTAGCTCTCCACATATATTCTCTCACAGAGCCAGGCACCTCTTGCCTGGGAAAAAGAATATTTGTTTATTGATATGAACATTTTTTTATTCAGAGAGCCAAGGAGATGAGATTTTTCCCTCTGGCATTTCCTGAAAAATAATGCTGTGCGTGTCCTAAAGGACTCCCACCCTTGTGCTGGATAAATCACAGCGAGTTCCATGTCCTTCCCATTCAGATGCTTTCACTTCCAGCCGAGGTCTTCCCATTTCACGATGTACTGAAGTGTGGACACACCTTGCCTCTTCCCAGTTTTTCACTCTACCTGCTGTAATTCAGAACAAAACGTCACCATGGCCCTGGAGGTCTGGAAGGATCAGGACACGAGGAAACGGCCTCAAGTTGTGCCAAGGGAGGTTTAGGTTGGACATTGGAAAAAATTTCTCCAGCGAAAGGGCTGTCAAGCTTTGGAACAGGCTGCCCAGGGGAGTGGTGGAGTCCCCATCCCTGGAGGCACTTAAAGGACATGTAGATGTGGTGCTTCGGGACATGGCTTCATGGTGGAATTAGCAGTGCTGGCAGAGCCCACCTCAGCGCCCACCGTCCCTTCAGGCACTAGAGCCCATGGTCCCTGCCCACAACCCAGGCCAGGGCATGGGACTTGAAGTGTGTGCCTGAAGTCCTCTCTCCTCTTTGGGGAGCAAGCCTCGATGGCTCTCTGCATCAAGCCCAAAACCCACCGCTGCAAGTCGGCCCCACTGACAATTTGATGGATATAAAATGTTGAATTTCCCTATAAAACCGTATTATGTTTGGCTCACAGCTCCTTTAAGTGTCTCCTTCAACAAACATGCTGCTCAATTAGCTTTAAAATAAAAGAGAAAAATCACCATAGGATATTTAACTTGCACGGTGAAAGGATCAGTTCAGGCAAATAACGATCTAACTGCGGGCGACGCCTCAGCGCAGGACAGGAGGCAAAGAAAACTTGTTTCGTCCTCTGAATTTTCAAATTTCTCCTTCTTTTACGAACAGGCTTTTCAGAACTTTTTTTCCCCCCACAATTCAGCAACGTGTAAAAGCCCCAAACACAAGGGCAGCTTCCCTAGCCATCAGAACTTTGTCACAAACGTGAGTCCTGGTCCCCTGGCGTTACCTGGTCCCCACATAATGCCAGCTGCCCGAGAGGCTCCGTGCAGATGCGAGTGACCTGGCTGAACTCAGCTGCACAGAAAAAACAGGGGCAGGCAAACAGGTAGGATGGCTGGAGCAGTGGAACACGGCAGTTGTTGAAGGGTGCTAGATGGATCCGTACCTCCAGGTGGTTGTGTTTAACCAACACACTGAAGTGTTTCATTTCTTGGGATAAACAGAGGATTTTCTTCTGCAATACATGCACAAGAATTAAGTAATGTCTCCAGTCAAGTAAAAAAGCTTATTGAATTCACGGCATTGATTTATTATAATAAATTTTGCCTACTTAAAAAAAGGAGACCAAATTCAGATCTAGGAGTAACTTGAAACAAAAGTCCCAACATCACAGGACACACCACGGTTGATTTTCATCAGCAATACATGTGTTAGAAAAGCAACAGAAACACACACATTATTGTTTTCATTGTCAGGCAAAGAAAAAGCAATTAGTCTTTAAATTAACAGAATTATTACTAACTGCAATGCATAAAGAATGGGAACAATGTGGTGGTTTAAATGGTTGTTCAATAAACTGAGCTGGTAGGTCCACTGAATCTCTTACTTTCACAGACATTGTTCATGGCTTTACATCATGTTGGATGGTTTTTTAAGTCACTTACAATGCCAGTACTAGCTGCTTGAACTAAGGGCGCTGCATTTCACTTAAATAATTAGTTATGCTTTGGTGGTAACAGTGGCTAGATGGGATTGCAGCATTAAGTAAATTCAGAGTTTGGATGTAACCAGTGCTTCTGTGAAATGAAGAAAAGACATTGAAACATTCTGACTTGAATAAATACCTAACAATACTTCCGAAGAAAAAACATCAGAGGTTACATGAGGAGTTTAAATGGATTTGTTACAGTAGTGTGGCACAACTCACAGCAATTATGCAAAGCACTAACCATCCTTCCTCTCTACAGGTATCAAGTCCATCCTGTCATTATGGAGCCTGAGAACGTCACACATACCTATTAACCTCTTTTCCTAACACCTCTGAGAAAGAAAACAGCTTTAGTGACATTTTGCAAGAGGAAACAGGAGCACAGAGGGCCAACAAACCAGTCACTGAGGCCATTTGGGTGTTTAAAGCTCCACTGACACAGAGCAGAGATCAACACCACACTTTGGGGGATCCAGACATCCCCAGGGAGCCAGCAGCCCAGCCTGGACACACACCAGGCTCCTGGATTCCAGCATAACCCTTTCAGCACAAGCCCACTCCTCCTCATCAGCCCACCTAACTCCCATCTGCAGCTGCACAGCCCCCCCCCCATACCCAAGTGGGGCTCCTTTCCACCCATGCACCCGTGAGCACAGCCCAGCTCAGCCCCACATCCTGGACAGCCATGTCCCAGCATCACAGACTTCTGCCTCCTCCCTGCAGCCAGCCTGCCTCTCCCAAGCAGCAGATGAGCCCAAAAGGCATGAAAACCATTGCTTCCACCTCCCCTTCACTTCACTGTACAATAGTGACACCTGCCACTCGTACAACACTGCCATCCATCCATCCCTGCAGTAAAACGATCAACCAGCAGGGAACTGTGCAGTTACTGTGTCAGCTCTCAGCATCTGCACACCTGAACAGCACCACTTGCACGCGGGTGAGATACTGCATACAGTGGATTTAGCAGTTTCCGCACAGCTCCAGGCAACAACTGCTGTCATGAACAGATCCTTTGTTTTCACACTTCAGTGCTCTTTCTCATCTGCCCGCAGACTGCTGTGCACCCCCAGTTACACAGCCCACAGGCCACTAAACTAACTGCTGCCGCAGCAGCTGATAGCAAAGCAGTAAGATGAGGCTGGGTCTGGAAGAGGTGGCTGCCTCTGCGACTTTGAAGATACGCCATGAATAAATAAAGCAAAAAGGAGAAGATGGCTGTGGTTTGTAGCGATGACCACCTCAGGTTATATGAGAAGTAAGGCTGAGGAAGAAGTAATTGGATAAAACAATATACAAACAAAAAGGATAAAGCTGTGATGTGTGATGATTCTGAAGGCAAATGCTCCTCAACATCTTCTCTGAGCAAACCTCTCCAAAAGTCTCTAAGCAAACTTCAATACCATCACATAGCATAAGCTCCGGAGTGCAATAAAATCCTGTGCCTACCGCCTTCACGGATGGAAGCAAAGTGGTCAGCTACAGTAAACTATCATTTGCACTGGAAGCTTCTTCCTTCCCATCTAGTGTTTCACTACATTAGGAAGAGACAGTAGTAATCTTTTCGACCTAACCATTGTGGCACTGGGTTTGCACCACAAAGCAGGGATGTTTTGATGGCTCCCAGAAAACCCAATGTGGTCTGGACCCTGTGGGAAGACTTGTTTATCCCTTTAGAGGTGAGGCACGTGAGCATGTGCTGTTCCTCTTATTTACTAACCAAAGGGTCCATCAGTCTTCCCCACCTCCACCACCAATTCCTACCGCAGAGGAGTGGGAAACCATCCCAGCTCTCCCCATCAGCTGGGCTGCTTCGCACAGGAGAAGCGGCCACCCTTTTTTGCAAACTGAATGCACTGGGGAAATGAAGAGGCAGCTCCCTTTTTTTTCGGAAGTCCATTAAAACCACAGGAAAAATAACCAAGTGAAAGCACTAACTGGAAAACTGCAGCTCCATACCAGAAAGAGACATCCAGCTCCTATAAACCAGATTAGCTCCTACTCAGAGAGATTGCATTTAACTGTTAGGCTTGCTGCTGCTCTCATTAGCTCTCAATTGCTTCCAGACTTCTGTCAGCCCTTTCAGGGAAGCTGGACAAAAATAAGACGGATTGAGACTACTACACTGTTGCACCACTACCATCCAGTCACGAAATTTCTATTTCCTCCTTTGTCTTTAATTACTAAGCCTGCTTTATGTGGAGAGAAAACATACCATATGCATTAAGTACGTCTCTCCCAAGGTCAGACTCCTCTCCCTTCCTGGCACAAGAACTTTGGTATACAGGCGAATAATCCAACCCAAGATGCACACATACACACAGATGGATGAGACTGATGAGCACTCAACTGCCCTGGACTCTTCACCAGTTAGGCAAGAGCCAGCTCTAGCAGTGGACCATGCAGCCGCATCAGCCTCTCAGGGACCTACTGCCTCGGCTGCGCTAACGACAGGGCTTCTGGAAACGAGCACGACCGCCGGCACCCAGTCGCACATGACAAAACCCAGAGAAGACCGAGATGCTGGGACCTCGGCAGGGGAAGGCACGCTCGCCACCGCAGGGTTTGCAGTCACGGGTCTGGCAGCCTCCCAGTGATGGCCGCAGAGGCTCTCGGCATGACAGCACTTCAGCTGCATTACACACCACATTTATTATCCCTATCAGAATCGCTGCTTCTCCCCTTTCGGCTGTTCCTCAGTATCGGTAGAGGAGAATTTCTTCTGTTGCTTCCAGAAAGTGAAGGAAAAAAATTTACAAGAATGACCACAATCTTCTTTCACAGCAAATCTCGATCGATGAATCCCTCTGTGTGCTGTACCACAGCTCGCTCTCTCTTTGAGCTTATTTTATTGAAACCGTAAAGATGTAGGCTTAAACAAATGCAGCCATCCCTCATGATACTCTGAGATTTCATGTCGAATGGGGGGAGTGGGAAGGGAGGAGAAAAATCAGTCCCAAACCTACAATTTTCACTCCAGCATGGAGTGAAAGTAAGCCGACATCACACTGCACCAGCTCTGCCAACTTTCCACTGGCTGCTCTGCGTGTACTGGGCCCACACGCTTCTATTTTCTAGCAATTCCTGGCAAATATCCTGTCAGATTAGCAGCCCTTTTACTCCAAAGACATGACGCACAAAAAGACACAAGCGGTTCTTCTCTTCCAGAAACGACCTCCCCGCCATGGCTTCAGGCAAGCTGCCTTTAAGGCGGCGCAGGGGCAGTGACACGGGCTTCAGAGGGAGCCCTGGCAGCATCTCCAGTTGCGCGCATTCACCATAAAGTTAATATAGGATGGTTTGTGGTGCAGTACCACAGCGTGAGGCCTCATCCTGATTTTGCTGACAAGGGGAAAAAAGAAATACAGTAGGATGGGGCTCAGGACGGTTTACATAGTTTACATAGTTTACTTGTATTCTGCTGCCGAGCAGCTGACATGGCAGGATCAAGAGACTGAAAACCCCTCACATTTCAAATAATAACCGATTTCGGGGCTGGGAAATGATCAGTGCACAAGTGCATGCTATCTCCAGAAGGTACGTGGGTTTGCAGTGGCAGATCCCCGAGCAAAGCCCAGAAGGAGGTGAGGAGCCCCCTCAGGAGAGAGCGTGGGCATGGAGCAGACCCAGTCCTGTCACAAAACTGGCTTCTTGGGCCACCGAGGTGGGACACGGCTGCTCACCAGCAGCAGAGAAAGTTGCCAGAACATCCACTGCCTCACCCCTCTCCCCCTTACCAACGTCCAGCTTTGGACATGGGGGTGAATGAATAAAAGCAAATAAATAAATAAAATCAGAGGTCTTGCCCACAACAAACCCTGCTGTATCTTGGCCTCTGAACTCGCAGGCTTCCTCAGGATCCTACAGGCCAGAGGTGAAAGAAGATGCCCAGGACAGACAGGAGAAACCAAGAAGGTGCTTTCTGCAAAATGTTTCTCTGAAGGCCAAGAAACCTTAGGAGATACCCTATCATATTCCTAACCACACACTCTTGCCTCTGGTTTAGTTAGTTGCTCTTGGCTGAGGAGACACTGTCTTCCAAGGTCTTTAGGAAAGGAAACATGATACTAAAGTGTCACATGCACCAAAGAGCTGGAAAATTAACATGTTGATCCTCGGGATTTGGAGCAGAACCAACAGGTGCAGCCTCTCACTGCTCAGAGGAAGAGCCCTCCCTCCCCATGCACCCCAAACCCAGACCTCCAGGGGATCCAGACAGGGATCAAGACACTTTATGGCACCTGAAAGACAGCAGCAGTTTAATATAAACCACTGCAGAAACTCCCCAAAATCAGCAAGGTGTTAGGCAGCCCCTCTCCCCAACGTCTAGTCCTCTGATAAATCACAACAACAACAAAAAAAGTGCTTCCAGAAAACGGGCAAATTGGTTCCCGACTGCAGCATAATTCAGAATTTTTACTCTGTGCCACAACAAAGGACGAGAGGCCAAGCTCAGATCAGTATCTACTGGTTATTCATATAATGGAAGAGAGAGCTGCTGCCTCAAAACCACGGTTCAGAAACGTATTATTCCTCTCCTAAAGTGTGACCATGCACAGTAAGTCACAGGACCCATTTGGTCTTTGTGCTACTCTCCCAGCTTCATCCAAACCCCAACCACCACCCCTGCTGTGCCACAAGACAACCATATGTCACCAAAAAAACCCAAAAACCAAAGAAAATCATCAGTAGTGAGGGTCACTGTGGATGGTTTTGGAAACAAATGGAGAACACAGCAGCTGCAAATTGAGAGCCCAGCGAGGGAGGTGAGCCCCACTCCTGGCCCCCACACTACTTACCTTCGTAGCAGGGCAAGAGCTTCCTCCCGTTGGGCTGCAGGTTGGGGGGAATGATGTTGCAGAAGCCGTGGGGCAGGATGTACTCTGTCTCGTAGTAGATGTTCTTCCAGCGGTGCGCACATGCCTAGACAGATCATACCACACGTGTTACTGACCCAGAGTCACAGGAGAGCCCTCCGACCAAGGCAGAGCACACGTGAACAGGACCCTTTGGCATTGCCTTGCCCCCATAACTCCACTGTCCTCTCATTATGCCCCACTTTTAAGTATCTTCTCATTGTTATCTTCCGCAGCTCATGACACTGCCTGACCTGGCAGCTCATCTCTCAGCCGTCACACGTGCATGTCTAGGAAAACAGTGGGTCTTGGAGCAAGACAGAGCCCAACCTGGAGATTAAGATCTCTACTGTGTATGAATCCTCAAGACCAGTGAAGTTTTTCTAACTAAAAGTGCACCAACAGATCCCAGCCAAGCCAGAAAAGGGGGTAAAAAAACAGCAGTAAAGACACTGAACACTCGTAAGAAGATCAGAAGGGATGCTAAGACTCCTAAGACCGTACTAGAAGGTTATCCCACCAGAGGATCCACATGCGAGGCTTGTCCTGCTGGGAAAGGCAGCTTTGCATCTGGTGACAGAAAAGCTGGGCCTTCCTTACTGGTAACAAACTTAAGTGAAAACGCCAGAGATTTTGCAGCAACAAGAGTGGCAACATCAGTCGAGGCACAGATGAGCTGCCTTTCCCTTCACAGTCAGGAATAAGATCACACTGCAAAACCAGAAGTAAACCAGTCTCACCAGGGCACTTGCTCAGTTCAACTGCCACACACAGGGACACATGAAAGCAACGTGGAGCCTGGTTCACACCTTCCCAGAACCCATTTGCTCCAAGAATTGCTGTCAGACAAACCACAAGTTGCCTGATGCTCAGGGGTTACTTGAAATAAAAGGAAATGAAATGCGAAGCAGCCAAGGGCTCTGACCTTGAGCACATGCACGGCTGTATCTCCAGCTGGTCTAAGTCACCAAAGTCAGTGCAGATGTGTCAATTTATATCATTTAAGGCTTGATCTCATGTGAACAGTGCAGCCTCCATGCTACAAATCATCTCCTTCACACACTTCCAACTTTCCTCAGAAATTTTGCATCAGTCCCCTTCATGATGCCCACACCGGACTCTGTCATCCCCAGACGAGACACCCTCTGTCCTCCTTCCCTTTGTGCTACCCCACTTTTCTGCCTCTGCACCTCAGACCTATGGGAGCATCCCAACATCATTAAAAAATACACCCATACGACAGGCACAGTTGTGACACCCATCCAGTAACAGACCTGGGAAGCTCAAAATTCAATCCATCATTCAACACCAGCCCCTTTCTCTATACTTAACGCCAGAAAGACATAAAAGGGTAATACTACCTCATTTTTTGTAACTGGAACAGAGCACGACCAGTTGTACAAAAGCCTGCTCTGCTGCTAGCAGTGCTGCTTCTGGAGCTTGGTATTTATTGCCTTCCTAACTTGCAGTGCTCAAGGAGAAGCACGTACCTCCTGAAGATGGCTAAGGCAGAGGGATAACGAGGGACTCTGGGGGCTGTGGAAAGCTGCGCCGCACTACATGGCACAGGCTGCCACCCACGATGTAAAGGATGCTTCTGAGGGCACTCTGCTCACCAGCCAAACGCATGTGAGGAGACCTGCAAACAGCAGCTTTGGAGACCCCCCTACGTGCTTTAAGTTATGATTTGAATTCCCACGCGCCGTTCATTCAAAAGTCAACAGCGACAAAAATCCAGCCACGTGAAATGCTTGTTTCAAGAGCAACCAGGAAATGTTTTTTCTCCTCAAGGATGTGTGCTGAGCACAAATATAGGCATGCACAGCCCTTTTAGAGACAGTTCCATAAAGATACATACCATTAGAGCAACAGTCAAGTCAACCCCAACTCCGGATATAAACTCAAACAGAAACAGAGCAACGGTATTTTTCTTAATTACAGAAAGATAAATAAAGGATTGTGATACTGCAAATTCCTTGACATTTTATATCTCGGAAACTGCAAGGGACTCACATAAATTAACCTACTAAACCCTCCCAGGGGAGCACTAATGATGGAGTTGGGGAGAGCAGCAGCATTTCATCACGAGCAGGAGCCTCTGCTCAGGAGTGAGGTGCAGAGGCCAAGAAAGTCAGAACGATATAAGGAGAAAAATTATGTTCAAAATGAACTGGAGGCTACGGGCTCAGTTTAGCCGTTCTGGGCACACTTACCTAATGTGTTAGGGTTTGGGTTTGTTTTCTTTTTTAAAGGATCACTTTTCTGTACTTGTGCACGCTGCATATTCAGGCACACCACAGTTCACCACTGCCTGCCTGTGTCTGAGGACAGCTCACAGCCATGGCTTCGAGACACAAGCTACACCTCGGTTACTCCCCCAGGCCACAGCTGCAGAACTTGACATTTTCCCAACGGACAGGAGTTCAACAGCTCCTCTTCCTCCCTGAAACTCGTGTCTCTGCAGCCAGGCAACCCGCACATTTGTCTCCCTGCTGCAGCAAACCTTGTCCACCACTGCTTTTGGTTCTCCTGCCTTCTCAAAAATGTTTAGTTAGTTTACAGCATGCAGTCCCTGCATCATGCGACGTTGCTGAGGCAAGGTGATGTGTTACTGAAGGTGGCTATAGCCTTCCTTCTTTGATGGCACAAGTCTGAAGAGGTCTTGGGAACAGAGGTGAGTCACCTGAGTTTGACACTGGGGAGAGGGGTTTTCTGTGGGGTTTTATTCCTAAGGTGACTGCGAACAACTCACAGCTTATATGCCCTTTCTTAGCCACATGCCATAGGTGTCCCCCTGTGCAATGAGGAAGCCGTCAGCACACTTTGGTGTCCAGCAGCTGCTGTCAGGGCACAGGCTCCGGTGGAACAGAGAAGAAAAGGATGCAAACCCTTGGAGCAAAATAAAACGCTTCTGGGCGAAGCACACAGAGGTCTCTTATTGACGGCAGACACTGCATTACCACAGTATAATGAATAGGTCAATTCAGACCCGCAGCCACTTTGCTCTTCAGCGTATCGAACGCCAGGCACAGGGTTTGCACCATAGGAAAAGCCACGCGAGACCCAGGCTTCACTTCAGAGGCTGCGTGTCCACCTCACTGCATGGCCCTCACTGCTGACTCCTAAAGCCAGAGGCCAAACAAGACACTTCTTGATTGTGCCACTGTCAGGCTACTTCTGGTTTGCTCTTACCTAGGAGGACTTTGGCTTTGCTGCTGTGATGGGTTTGTCTGGTTTTTTGGGTTTTTTGTTTTGTTGGGTTTTCTGAGTTTGTTTTTTTTTTTTTAGACACAATCACTAAAATTGCAAGTAAAACAACTACTTAAAATGAAAAATAGCAACACTTGATTAAAAAAAGAGTGATGACAGACGTGGCAGGTATTTAGGAAGAGCAAGACTGAAGGATGTGGAGTATTTCCAAATCACAATGCGCTCTCCCCGGTTCATCTCCCAACAAAAGCAAAAGGATGACTTTGCCGTCTCAGTTCTGAAAGACCTGGCACTCTCAGCTGCATTACTGCAGCAATTACATAAATGCAGATATTGACTGATAGCATATCCCAGGACAGGAAGCCACTGAACTGCAAACTCAGAGCTTTTTTTTTAAGCTAATCTTACTTCTTCATTCGTTTAATTCCTCATTGTTTAATGATTTTCTATTTAGTCCATCACACAAATATAAAACTCAGGTTCAGTAACATCCCAGCACAGTATGGGCTCACTGCACACTGTTCACCTTCCCCACCACCCCTCTCCACTGAAGCTGGCACTCTTATCCGGGGATTGGGGAAGCCTGATAAGACAGAAATGTAAGGCACTAAGCGGTTTCAAACAAAAGCAACAATTCCTTTGTACAATCAACAGTGAAAGGGTGGGAGTAATTTCTCTAACACAGGACATCAAGAGCAGGAGCAGTTCACATAGGTTTAAAAAGCAACTACCCTTATTTATGCAAAAATAACCCACCGAGGGCTATTGACCACAAAGATACAACTCTGACTTAAAGGAGACCCTGGAAAAGATGGAGCTGTGTTTTAAAGAAATCCTGATCTTTAAAATTAGAAGGGCACAAAACCCATCTGCTTATAGGAAAGTCTCAAATCTCTTACATTAAAAAGTTATCTCAAAACAGAGAGTTACAATGCCCTGAAACAGCCACGTACTTTCCATCCATGAAGAATCTGTATGCCTTCGTTCCAGGCTTTGTCTACACACAGATGTGCACAGACGTATCACTAGTACTTTACGACTGAGCACTTTGGTGATAAATATCAATGAGAATTAGATATTTAGACATCCTCGAGCATCTGGTCACCACCTACTTGGTGAGACAGTATAACCTTGTCAGAGGGCTGGTTCAATACTGCCTTAAAATCAGCAGAACTCGTGGAGACATTTCCTCAGCTTAAGCTGCACCGGAACGAGCACACCACCAGCCTTATTTTAGCTACATTTTGCATTTAATCTGCTTTACATCCAAAATTTCTGTCCCCTCAGCCCCAGGCTAAGCCCCCACAGCCTGCCCACATCCCTCACCCTTGTAGCCTCCCCTCAGCCAGCGAGCAGCCAGCCACAGCCTTGGTAGTTGCCTGGCTTTTCCCCACCAACTTTTCCTTCCTTTGCTGCTTCTAAGGAGATGACACCTAAACATCAGCTGCAACCTGTTCCTCTTTGAACCAAAACACACAAACCCATTTCTCTTCAGTTATTTCTACAAAAATATGTTTCAACATTGCCTAAAAAAAGTGTATGTGCTAGCTTCCGAAAATGGGACAAGAATTCATCTAGTTTAGCCCCATGTCTGGAGAATGGAAAGGATGCCGTGTCGAGGTAGTGTTACCCTGATCAGAGCAAGTTACTCCTCAGCTGTCACACAGGACTCTGAGCACACACACAGATCAGGACATCCCTTGAAAACATTGATTTCTTATGCTAGCATGACTGCCCTAATTTTCTGCTCTGCTGTACACGTGTACAGTGTATTTTATTTATGCCCCTTTTTTTCCCCACCTCCTCTACTGTTGAACACATTGAAAACGTACAAGAAATGTAAAGCATCACCCATTGCACTGGCAAGCTGTACCTCAGAAGAGGTGATCAGATAAAATTCCATAGTACTATCACAGAAAGGTATCAAAACCAGCTGGGAAACTTCCCCATGGGGACATCAGGGTGCAAGGACTTGGGGTGCAAGAACTTGGACTCCAAGTGCATATTAAGGAAAACACCTTTGAGCGAAGAGCTTTGTCCACCTGCATTGTACGGGATCTTTCTCACTGGCAGCTTCGTGGCAGTTTGATGCCGCATACCAGGGCAATCCACTATGACACTGGAAAAACGGGGTCATACTGCGAGTTTCCGACTCCCAAACAGCGATGCTTAGAATTTGACTGTTGTCAGGGTTACTCTGACACAAGCTTGAAATGTGCCTGCCGCTTGTACTATGCACAACATTTTGTTGCCTTTTAATTTCAGTTAACACTGCTGCAGACAGACTCACTCAGAACACAACCACGGATGTAAACACAGACAACTATTGATCGCAATATACCCGTTTATTTTAGAAAGGTTTTTTCCCCAGCTCTCTTTCTGACTATTTTTTTTCCAACACAGGAAATGTCATTTTGCAAAGATAAATTCCACATCTGCTCTCCTTGACCTGTCTATGTGCATGGTAACCATATGAAAGACAACAAGGCCACCCACACACAACTAAGTCATCTCTACTCACAACTCCTCTGCCTCGTTAATGGAAAATGCATAATTAATACAGAAAGGAAAAACACCGCCACAAAGACTCGTCTTACATGTTTCACTGTGAGTTCTGACACGCAACACATAATGCTCTGGGAAAATGGATGCACACATATTCCCTACATAAACGCAGGCGAACGACAGAGAGAACTAACCAGCAGGTACCCCCCAGACAAAGTCCTGTTTATTCAGTTCCAAGATTTAATCCCTCAGATTTAGGAGGAAGTCCTTGGGTGACACAAGTCAGGTGTGCCAGCTTTGAAGTCCTCCCTCTATAAATAAAGTTTTTCTGGCTGGGGCTCACTTTCCTTCCGCTTGAAGGAAAAGCCTGCGGAATTTGCTGCCTGTAAAGCTGGACTCTGTCAGTCACTGCCGAACGCATTAATCCTGACGTGTTTAGCATTAGAGTGAGACAGCAGCAACGGTTTTAAGCACATCAAAGAAAAGAGTGGACTCACCAGCACACTTCCACCAGCCTTCGGCTGTCTGGCCAGGCTCACGCCCATCCATTCGTCATCTCTGTCTTCTTTGCAGGTCTTTCCGCAGAGCGTGCCCCGAGAATTGCCTACAGAAAGAGGGGAGACGCAGCAAGGCAAGGAGACATGAGTTCTAAGCACCCAACAAAGAATCCCTACAAGAAAAGGGACTGCCCATCAAACATCTGCCCTTTTCTCTCCCCTTTCATCCTGATGATCGGTTCTTGTACGCCTTGATCGGGTAGCTGCTCCCACTCATACTGGGAACCCTACAAATACATAGTAGAGGACAAACCCTGTCCCAAACTGCCAGCAGCTGTTGCAGCATGTCCACACCTCTACTTGACTAAACCATCCAACTGAATCCAATTCAATGGGAGAGACGCGGGATTGCCCGCGGAACGCAATCGAAGCAAAAAATTACTCTTGAAAATGAGATCTGGGGCACATTAAAAAAATTGAGGTCTAAATCTTTAGCCCTGTCAGGCAGTACTCACAGTCCATGAGACAGTTTACGTTACAGTAGCAGAACAGATCAAACTTAGCCAAAACACTGTTTTAACACATGCAAGTTCCATAACAATAAATTGAGTCAAGTAGCTGAACAGCACTAACATGCCTTTTTTATAGGCTGTGAAAGCAATAACACACATGTGACCCAGAAAATCGAAATATTAAAAGGCTTCAATTTTCCCCGTCAGAATCCAGCACGAGGTTTTAGATCAGAACCTTTCTTTAGGACTCCACCTTCCCCCGCCTCAGACAGTACGTCAGAGAAACCAGCGTTGATCCTGGCCACAGGCAACAACCTACCAGCATGGTTCTCACTGAGGAACTTAATTCCTTTGGCACAAGGAACAAGCCCAAGGAATGATTTGCTGCATTATGAGGGAACCCACAGATTGCCACGTTGCTAATAATACAGGCCCACCACCGCCCCACCTGGGGTCACCCCATACACCCTCCTCTCAGCGCTGCTTGGCAGCAGCGCTCCCAACTACTCACACACCCACCAACAAGCTGCAAAGAGGAGGAGGAAAGACAGTGGCTTTGGGTAAGTAAAACCGCATCTTTGCCTGGGTAGAGAGCGAGCAGGGTCACTGGGAGGACACCAGCACAAGGGGTGACGCTTCGTTATGCTGAAGAGATTATAACACCTTTGTTACCAGTGCTGAAAATCCATCAGCAGAGGCTGACAAATCCCTGTCAGTGTCTTGGGGCCTCTTTGAAGCTGGAAGCCATTCGGGTTGGTGGTTTGGTTTTTTTGTTTCCCCCCTTCTCCCCATCAAGCATCAGAGCTACCTACCTCGACCCATATCCAGTTCTGTGCACCTTCTGTCAGGATTGGTATGGACTCGACATTTAAACACTGCTCCTGGGGACTGAACAGAGGTGCTGTATTTAGATTCCGCCCTGGGAGCACCAACCAAGACCCTGGAAACCAAAAGCAAAATAAAAAGTGATTAATTTCAGAAGAAAAGAAAAAGAAAACTCAAACAGCAGCAAGATTCACATTGCCAGAGCTTCCTCAGCAAAAAGACTTTTCTTCAGCAACCTTGAAAATTATGACATTGACTCATGAACTGAAAACACCACACAGGATAAAGGCATTTTTCCCCTGGTGAAGCCACAAATACCTTAACAAGTTAAATTTCCATTAGGTTTGTAACACATTTAAAGCACCGCCCCACCCCTGAAAGCTTTTAGGAAAGTACTAGGACAGACACCACCAGCTGCATCCATTTTTCCTCAGTTTTAATGACATCGCTATCAATGCAAGAACCCACAAGAGCTAATATACACACCCACGAGGGGGTGAAATCTGAATCTGCGTGCTTGCCAGCCAGACAAAGAGTATTAAGCTTGTTTTAGAAAGTCACTGCAGCTTTCAAAAACGACGACAAACACACCCAACCAACGCCACAGGGGCGAATCTCTCTCACACTGCATTGCTATCGACCAGCGTTTATCACCAAGGCTTTGAGGACTGTACCAGGGCTATTTGTTCCCCATGAGAGTTTGTCTCTGGGAAGCACCACAGGGTTCCTTAACATCACCCTTGAAAGATGATAAGCCCTTTTTAATCACTTGTGTGACAATCCAGTTAACTGTTTAACAAGCTGGCAGCTGCTCACATCCTAAGAGACACTTTTTGCAGAGGATTACGGGGAAGCACAAAAAGTAAGGCAGCCCTTTTACCACCTCCTCATTCAAGGGACATGCTGTCTCATCTGGTTATGAGCTCAGATCTGGGCGCATCAGGGTGAGGAGGGAGGTTAAGCAGGAAGAAGGCAGCTCCAGGGAGGGCTAGTGAGGAGCACTGGCTAGTTTAGTATCAGTTCTGCCAACACCCTTGCACTGTGAGGCAGGACAGAGCTTCCACGTGAAACAAAACCCTCTCTGAAGCTAAGCCCAGGGCTGGAACTAAGGGCTAATGTCTTCAACAGACTGAGCCTCCAGCACTCGCATGGGTGGATCCAGCCTGCTACTTGGGAGGCAGCAGCTGACCAAGGAAATACTGTTCTTGGTTTACCCACTAAAGGGATAAAGAGCTACTAGTGCAAAGTCAGTCCACATACACAGCCCACCCACAGCACAAGCCCCAAAAATGGAAGTTTTCCCTCTTTTAAACAATTTCTCCTTCATCCTCTAATTTGAAGTTCCATCCCCAACCATCACCCATCATCACCATCCCAGTAAATAGAGGGAAACATAAGGCATGCAGCGCGCACGTGTCCAGGGTCAACCTGAGCCACCTGGAAGAGCTGCTCCTGCATCAGAGTAGTCTGGTCTATCCCAAACAGCAGCACTTCTCCACCCCCTGCACACTTCCCAGGATGCAACAGAACTGTCCTGTGACTCTTGCAAATACATTTTCAAAAAGAAGAGCAACCCCTACACTAAGCGACTGTTTTCTCCAAAGTTTCACGAGCTAAGCTGCATCATCTGGAGACCTTTGATGGGGCTGCATGCTACCACGCACACCATGTTTTCACAAGTGAGAAGAATTAATGCCCGAAATACTTGAGCTGCTAAAACTTACAAAGCCTGCACACATTGGGGAGCGAGTGCAAAGGGGCCTGAAATAATAGCTCCAAATGGAAATCCCACCTGGCAGGCGGCGGGCAGAGAATCGAATGCCAATCATTTCATTTACACCGGCGATGAATGCGCGTCATTCACTTAGTGGCATTCATGAGGTCTAACAAAAATAAATAAGGAGGGATATTACCAGCTTAAAGAGCTACGGGTTCAAATTGCAAATGGCAAGAAACTGTTTCTCTGACCTGTTACAACAATAACATAACGTGGGCCACACTGACCTCCAGTTTAAAAGAAACCTTGCTCTAACCTGAGAAAAGTAAATACTACACAGCAATCGGCGCACAAGATACTGAGGGTGCAGAACACAAGACGGAGATGAAGGAGCCTGAATAACAAAGGCTCTTGAGCTCACTTTCCAAAGCTCAACGGGAAGAACTGACCATCGGTCATCTGAGTAGGCTGCTGGCACAGATAATATTGCTGTCTTGAGCAAATACACCTTTCAAAAAGAAAACGCCTGTTGCCGTTTCTTCACATGAACTGAGCAGAAACAAGCAGCCAGTAAAGGCAACTGGTGATGAGTGCTAAAAGCAAACCTATGTTGGATTGTCCTGAAGGTCCATACATTCTTACTTGATACTTCGCCTACATCACACTATCTCATCTCAGGATCTTGTCTCATTCTGTCACTCTTGCACCAAGACCCCAGCAGCTGAAGCCTTTGCAGATCTCCTGTTCCTTCCAGCATGATCCGTGCTCACCTGTGCCCCAAGCCTCCTTCAGGGAAATGAGGGGTTTTCTTCTGGTTCACATGCTTTTTGGTTGGTCAAGTTGGTATTTACCACATACCACCAGTTATATTCAAAGGTTTGAGACTGGAATACTCCCTTTGTCAAGAAAAGTCATAATGAAAATAATGACTCTTTCATGATTTTCTGGAACAGCTTAACTGTTGGTACAAAGCCACCTATTTAGCTGTCACGAGCCTCTTCATCAGACGTGGACAGAAGACTCATTTGAATCCTAATATTTTGTGACTCATTAAGCAACACAAATGCCTCTTTTGTATCTCCCTAATATATTAAAAACACCTTTGAAATGTTCTGCAATTTCTACGAAACACCTCTGGAACCAGAGAAGGTGCTTTTCCCTGGTACCATATCGAAACAGAAATATTTCAAAACAAAACCTCGGAGTCTAATAAAGTCCTCTTGTACCTCAGTGCTGCGGAGTCTTGCCTGGCACAAACACAGAAGATATATGTAAACAGCCAGCAGAGGTACAACCCTGTCCTTTGCTAGTATCAGGCAACCTTCCAATATATTCCAGCTAGTTTAACCAGCTCTCGTTTAAAACAGCCTCACTTTGTGGTACAGCACTGCTATAGATAGGACTCCTTGAATGGTCAGCAAGCACCAGCAGTTCTCCAGCCTTCTGCCAAAAGGCTTGTGACATGGGCTGTACTCTTTGCAGAGGTTATCCATGACAGCCGGCTCTCACCACAACCGTAACTCTCTGCAGGAAGCCCCTAGGAGGCTGGTGAGTAGCTGCATGGAGACACCTGGAAGGGGAAACCCCATCAAGGAATTACTTTCCATTGAAGACAACCAAGGGCAGTAGGAGTGGGGTTTGAGGCCATTTTAGGGTCACTTCTGCATGATGTTCACAGAGCTCTGTGAATCAGCTACTGGGGTTTCAACTGACGTGAGGAGCAGTAGGCAGAGAGGCTACTTAACCGTCTCTTCTTGCATTCATACTCACACCGTCAAGGACAAACACCCTCATCTGTACGGAAACACCTACGTGGCTGCATGGCCAGGAACCACTGCAGAGCAGGAGCCACAGCATCCAATATTAACGGATGGCAAGAGCTTTTTTGCCCACATGGAAATCCACACCTCCTTAAAATTACTTCCTGCAGAACAGTAACTATCACTTCGCTGGTGATTGACCCTCGGGACATACAGATTTAGAAATTAAGTGCTGCATTTAGCAGAAGGAACAGCGAACAAAAGTGCCGAGCTGACCGATGGCGTGGAGAGGTGCCAGGCACATTAAGCATCAGCCTGCAGCATGCCAGCAGCGATTAGGCAATCACAGCTCAAGGACTGGGGTGTGTAGGTACCTCACCTCACTGCAATGTTAAGTGGCAGAGAAAAAAGTCTTTAAATATCCTCACGAGCCACAGCGGGTTTCCAAAGCAGCACCAGAGGAAGGTGCACCACCAGCGTACCCCTTCAGAAAGGTCTCTGTCACTTGATAAGTCCGCAAAATAAAAACCGTAGAGGTTCATCCATTCATGCGGAGCAAGATGGAGGGGCTGTTATTTGGGCAGCAGATGGATGACCTGTGACCAACAACAGCAAGCCCAGGTTCCCCAGAACACCACAGCAGCACCTACAGCATTACTACATCATTTACACAACACAGCATCCTTAACACTCCACCCAGCCTCCACGGGGATGGGCTGCTCCTGCACCTTCCTTCTGGTTCCACACAAGTACATCGTGCACTCACAACACGTATCCATCAGCCTGAGACACAGAACGTCCTTCATCATCTGAGCAGCAGCACAGTCGGGTGAGGAGCAGGGCTGAAGGTATGAGGCAAGAGCGCAGAAACCAGACTCATTCCTTATTGTAAAACGCACAGCAGGACACCGTGCAACTAAACTGAGTCATTACTTTCTCATGCCAGATGGTGTTGCCAGAAAGGATAAAGTTGTCACCCTGGACTTGCTGAGGGATTTGGGGTGTCAGCAAGATGGGGGCATAGGGAGGGGAAAGGAGAGATATCGAGTAACACATTTTTAAAAAGAATGATCCGAGATGTCACATTATTAGCATTTTTTTATTGGGGCAAAACTGACATTTGTTTCTTCTTAAACTGCCTGAAGGAAAGCGGAGAAAGCAACATTCTTGGTCGCTCTGTAGGGTCTTTACTCCAAGCTTCAAAACTACATCCAGCAGCACTTCAGCTTGTCTCTGCTCCAGATGCAAGCAGCCACCTGGTTCCTTACTCAACTGAAAACAGCAATGATGGGACACCGGGTAAATATTTCAAGACTGACGGTAATAAAATCCTCTTAAGGAAGGAAAAGGAGACGTTGTCAGAAATACAATAACCCCAGTACATCTGCCATGACAAACTTTTCTTGAGAGGAAAACCGTGCAAAAACAACTCCTGAACGGAAGCATTGATGCCATTAACTCTTTCGGTCAGGTCAAAGGCACAGCCTCACTCCACTGTTGCAGTGGAGGTTGAACACCCATATTCCACTATAATTTCTGTCTGGGTGGCAGCCTGACTACTCACATTATCTGATGGAAGATTTGAAACCAAGCATCCCCCTTGTCTGTCCTCCTGCGAGAATCTCTGGCTCATAGGAATCCTCAAGGACCGCCACACCCTGCAGCAGTATGTTGGGTGACTATCAGGCCCCAATACTCACAGCAAGAAGCCCTGAGTTATCACGACCACACTCTCAAATGCTTGAGAACTTACTAACATCTTAAATAACTCTAGATAGGCAGGAGCCCTATCAGCCTCAGGAATGATGAATCACCTTTTTTCAGGCTCACATAGTGCACAGCTCTATGGCAAGCCATGAGTGACCAAAATGCAGTTGTCTGAAGTTAACTCAGCGTCACAACTGCCTGTTGTAGTGTACAGGGCAAACGGGCATGAGAAACTGAAATCATAGCTCCTCTTTGGTAAAGAAAAGCTACAAGCTAAGAAAAAGGATGCCCAAAAACAAACAACAACCCTAAGACGAGCTACGTACTACAGTGGGATAAATAAAACCCATTTTTATTAAGTATTCCCTATAACAGACTTCAGTGTCTCCCCAGATAGCCATATTTAAAAGAGAAGGGGAAAAAACCTAAAAATCGTCCAGCCTGCTAGGGAAATGGCTCTAAAGCTCTGCACACCAAAGCTGCTCACACAAAAACATGACAAACCTGAAAAATGTCATCCCTTCTACTAAACATTGCCCTCTGCACTCATCCCATAAACCGGGACTGTACTTGGTATCTCAATAACCTGCAACTGGGAATCACTTTAAACTGGGCATCAGGGACTTTTATGCTCCAAAGCGATGCCCAGAGACAGAAATAAGATACTGTGCAGTATAAATGTGGTTTTAAAATAGTCCTATATCACAGTGCACACCTTTATGACATGGGCATAGCTAAAGGCACTGACAAGGATTCAGCACTTTGATGGGCTGAATGTCACGGGAGATGCACCAGGTCTTTTAAGCTTTCCAGAAGAAATACATTAAACACTTAAAATCAATATTATGTTGCCATATGCAAGAAAACCTGCTCCCACTCCGAATATGCCCATCAGGGGGAATCTTCCTGGGGGGATCTTCCCAGGGGACGGCATCTTCCCAAAATTGGAAGAAGGCTGCGTATACCTTTAAGAGCATTAAGAAATTCACTGCTGTCCCTTGACCTTTAGGCTGCCTGCACACACTCAGAATACAACTTCTCACAGCAGACCAGAATCGAGGTGACTAAAACCCACATCTCCTCAAGTTGTCATCACAGCCTCTCTCTTGGGCACAGGAGTTCAAGGCACCCATGAAAACCAACTCCCTGGCTCCACACTGAAAAAATGAGCTTTCCCATCAGTGGTGACAGTCCCACGCTCATGATTTTTGACAGCCCAGTGCTGATACTGACTAAGCTGCTGGTAACCCTTCCGGGTGTGTTAGGGATAGTAATTTATTTATTTAACAGCACTTCATGACCTTAGACATAGGGTGTTTTTTCTGGGTGCCACAGCCAAGGCTCCGTGAAGCTCCTTTTCAGACAAATGGAGTTTGTCTAGCTGGAGTTTCTACTTTCAAGCACCAGACAACAGATGCCTGCCTTCAGATGGACACCTAACAGGGCTAGCCCGGCATCGTTTCCAAACTGGGATATCTGAGAGACTCTCCTGCCTGCTTCACCTCCCCTTCCAGAAAATAATTTCAAAGAATTCACACCAGCAGGGGCTATCTGGAGATAATTCACCTTTTCAATCAGAACAACAGACACCTACACAAGGAGCAACAAGTTCTATCATTTCCGTGTCACCATACTCACTAGACCAGCATTTCAGTCACATCACCATGAATCCCCAGCAATTTGTGCGGAACACAAGTCGCTTTCAGCCTTGACATCCTTTGTCGGTTCCTGCCCCAAGCTCAGCATTGCTTTAAACTGAGAGCTTTTCTTCTCCCGGCGCACTTTGCCTCTATGCAGCCTTCTGAAAAGTCCTTAAAAATGAATGTTCCATTAAATCCACTGTGCAGAAAGGCAGAGCCTACCACTGCTTGTTAAGTAAAGGGTGTGAAAGACGTTCATTTTTAAAGAACTGGATGCCATCATGAATACATTCATTTATATCACAGTGCACCACAGTTCCAATATCAACAGCTGAGTAATCGGGCCATATCTAAGTGTCAAAGATAAAGACCAGCTTTGTGGACATTCACTGGCAGCAGTGGCTCCTACTCACATTAGAAGTGCACCAGATGACACCAGTTAGGTCCAGTTAAGAGAAATCAGTTTTAAATTCTAACAAAGAGCCTCTGACCCAGACAACTGAGACACAGACTATGCTCCAAGGCTCTTTTCAGTCAACGGAAAAAACACGAAGCTTGCCAGTTTGCATAATTTTTGAGATGTAGACTAACTTTCTATCAACGTTCTTTTTGGGTTGTTGTTTTTTTTTTTTTTGGCCTTAAAAAGTTACACAGACATTCATTTCCTCCGCGGTCCCTCACGCCAGGAGCGGGCACACAAGAATAATGTAAAGCAAGTCGGTCATCCCCCTACAGCAGCCGTGTATTCTCTTAGAAAAAGAAGCTTGCCAGTTTGCATAATTTTTTGAGATGTAGACTAACTTTCTATCAACGTTGTTTTTTGGGTTTTTTTTTTTTTTGGCCTTAAAAAGTTACACAGACATTCATTTCCTCCGCGGTCCCTCACGCCAGGAGCGGGCACACCGAGGACTCCAACGCCTCCCCATTTAGGAGCGTCTCTGCGGCCACCGGAGGGACCCTCCGCCTCTCCCGGCGCAGCACGGAGAGCGCAGCCCTGTCAACGCCGAACGGCTCCCGCTGGACGTTACCGCTACCAACACTCCTCCCGTTTAGCAGAGCACGACCCATCATCTCTCAGAGCCCAGGCAGCTTCTGCCGAGGAGGAGAGCCGCGAAGTATCTCCCGCAAGGAAGCGGGACCGCGCCAAGCACCGCACCGCCGGGCGAGGGACCGCGGCGGCTGGAGGACACGCCAGTTCACGGTGCCGAGCGCCAGCTGCCAGCCCGGGGGCGAC
>NW_010403012.1:57238-59051 GCF_000710305.1 Buceros rhinoceros silvestris | reverse complement strand
CGCTGCTTGCTCGCCGCTTTTTCGGCACGTAGCCCTGCACCCCGCGCGCCCAGGAGTTGCTTTCCCGACTACCGCTTTTCGCCGCCGGAGCTTGCATTCCGCTTTTGCCTCGATCCACCGCAGACTGGTAAAAAGCGTGCTGGTTCGGTTTCCCCCACGTGGCGCCGCCGCGTTTTGACTGCCGCGGGTTGTCTCTGTAACTGCCGCCACGTGGCCGTCACCATCCTTACCCTGCCGCGGGTTTAACCCGCGCTTTCCCAAAACCATCAGTAGCCCATGGGTTTTCTTTTGTATTTGATATATTTCTGTTTGTTGTGTTATTAAAGCTTGTTTCAGTTTTCAAAAAAAGCGTAGTGGAGGTCTCACAAATTCTTTTCTCCCTTCCCCTATTTCTGCTGGAATAGCGGAAGGGTGTTATTGTCACCAGACCTTTGGTTTTACCTCTACCAAACCGTTGACATACAGTCACCTACATTTGTCACATCAGTCGCAGCAAGCACCAATGCAGACCCATCTGCTGCACCACAAGGAAATGCTGACTGGAGCCCCCCCAAGCCAGAAACCCTAATCATCATCAATTCGCTGAACCCCAGAAACGATTTAGCACAAGAACAGCACAATGCTGAGCCCATCTGCTGATGAGAGGGACCAGCACTTCAAATCAGAGCATTTCATGTTAAATAATATCAGACTACTAAGCATTTGCATTATTAGGTGTATTAGCAAACCACGTGCACAAGGTAAACGCCTCATTTGTTCCATGCAGTAGATTTCATTATTTATGGATGTGTTTCAGCTCCTCGCTACGTATAACTGAGCATTATTTACTAATGCCACTCAAATAGTCAATAGAAAGGCACTTGTACCATAATTTATTTGTGAAAGACAGGAGCTGTGGAGAATGCTTTTATATTTGTAGTTCTAGTCACGAAGAAAACATTTAAAGTCTTGCCACCATTGTCAGTGTTTTTGGGCAGCAGGCCAAGGATTCTAACATACACAAGCTGTTTTTAACAACCTCACACTTCCTCAGCAGCACCTAGGCTCTCCCCTTCGTGCAGCTGGCAGCAGTCCCTCTACGTGATGCTTGCACATGGCAGAAGAGGGATGTACACATGCCTTCCTGAGCAACTAGGTTCTTTTTTAATGGAGCAGGGGAAGGAGGGGTCCGCAAAAGGCACAGCAGCAGCTCTCCACCTGCTTTTCACTGGTGCAGTAGAGCAGACAGGAGATGAAGGTCTCTGGGACTTTCCAGAGAGTTCAGTAGCTAACCCGGGCCTTCACCAGGTACCCTAAAACCAGGGAGGCTCATCTCCTGGGCAGCCAGTACTAAACCATGCCCTCCAGCTGTAACAAAGGGATGAAAAACACAGCTTTCTCCACCCAGCCTTCCTCTCAGACCTTTGATGGGACAAACAGAGCTGACCTGAACCCACCTCTGACAACAAGTCAGTCATGGGAGCTTCACTCACCTCCTAAAAAGAGGTAGCAAAGCTCCGGTGCATTCCTTCCAGCGCTGCCTGCTCAGGAGGCGCTCAGCCCGTTCCCTGGGCCAGGATATGTTCTGTTCAGAGTTCACATTGCTCAATTTCTGCATAGTTTCCTGTAGTATCTGTATTTATCTCCCATTTGAAAACTCTTGCATGTTAAGCCAAATTCCTTCCATTCTTGCTATTTCTACACTATAATTACATTACAGATTTCACAAGCTAAAGCTGTGAAAGGCAACCACCCCCTCTGCTTGAATGGGAGCAGATTACTCTTGCTCCAAATTCTATAGATTGTTTGTGTGTTTTGCAAACTTGCAGGGAAA
>NW_010403012.1:47472-57144 GCF_000710305.1 Buceros rhinoceros silvestris | reverse complement strand
AAATAGGATTAGTGTAACCACCCTGTTTGTTTGGTTTTTGAAGTGCTTGTTTTTCCATCATGTAGCAGATAACATGTGCAGTCATCCTGCCTTAGCACACTAAGCCTCCAAGGCAGATAATTATAGCAGAGACAGACAAGACAGGGCTTGCTGGCATTGCTCAGCTGATGCATTCCCCTGCAAGCACACGAGTCTCCAGTGCTACAGCTTACCGGTACCCTGCTCAGCTTAGTTAAGTGCCAGATGAACAACCTACCTCGCACCATTTTCCTTTGGGAGGTTTTAAGTTTTCAGAAAAATTCTTCTCCCTGCCCCTCAAAGAAAGATTTCAATGACACCTTCATTCTCTTACACCCTTATGAGAAGGAGGCATCCGGGCAGCAATGGCAGACCCTGGGGTTGGGCAGGGACTGAGCTATGTGCGCTCCTGGGTCAGAATTCGACTTTCCTACTTGTGAGGACTTCTCAGTCTTCCTTCCACATGAAGCAGATGCTCTTTCCCATCACCCAGGGCACACTGATCTTTACATGACCCTCCTACTTTTAAATGAAGGCTTTGGAAACCCTGCCTAGCATTCCCTCTTTGTGGGGCCATACCCTGCCACAGAGCTTGGCGCGGCTGCTGCTTGACGGCTCCCTCTGAACTCACACACGTGTACTGAGGATGGAAAAACATCTCAGTTCATGGTAGCATGACCCCTTGCAAAGCACCTATAACCACATTACTCAAACTAGAGATTTAAAACACCAAAAAGGTCCACCAAGAACAAATTCCAGAGCACTGGGTGATTTCTAGACATCTGTTTCCTTGTACGAAATTCAGACCCGTTCGGACAAGGGATGTCCTTCAACAGGGTTAGTACTGCACACAAAAGAACCCAAGCAACTTGGACAAGCAGAGTCACCAGAACCAAGTCACACTGGTGCTGTGGAGAACGCAGAGCTAAGTGACACAGAGCTGCATGTCACAGCCCAATAGGAGAGCAACCAGCCCTGGAGTGCAAAAATGCCACTGCACCACACAAAACCAGACATCAACTGGGGTATCCAGCACCCACAGACCCTTGTAAGACAAGTCCACATTACTATACAAATTGCCTTTTTAGAAATAAAAGCTAAACTTATTTCTCCTCCTAATAGCAACAGTACAGGTCCTCAGTGCATTTTAAAGGGTTTTTAAAAATCAACTCAAATTTCCCAGAGTTTTAAGTGACGTCAAGCTTGACTCAGCAGTTGAGCAGCTATAGTTACAAAGAACTTTGTTAAAGAAAATCTAATACCCATTTTCTAAAGTTAGATCTCTGGTTAACAGAACAGACTAAGGGAACATGGGGTGGGGAAAAAAAAAAAAAAAAAAAAAAAAAAATCGGTGACAGAACAGTGCAAGGGGAGGTGGGGAGGGGAGGAAAGCTACTGGTTGTAGGGTTGTTTGCACTGTTTTCTTGGTGAAAAAAATGCCAAAAGACACAATATTAAGGTGAAAATAAACTTCAGGTGCTAACTTACATTCCAAAACATACCTAATCTAAATCAGGGGGGCATCCAAGGTAGGAAAAAGTTTCAGTTCTCTTATTCTTTCAGCTAAAACAATTAATGAAAGTTGGCACAATTGATTCTTTTTACAGACTTTGGTCTAAAATTATACTATTTTAGAAAATAAAGAACCTTTTTTCTGTCATCGCTATAGCTTCTTAGCTGCGTACATACCCTTCCTAATATTACCTCCCTTTAAAATACATCTCTTTAACTGGCTTTGTTCCCAAAATGATGACCAAAAACTCATTAAGAACTCTGAATTAGTGTGACAGGAATTAACACCTACATATGATGAAAATTAATTGTTTACTCTGTGAGACAAGGTACCAATTTATTGCACATATTGTCTTTCTAAATTTAAAGGAAATGTTCTAATTTATATGACAGAAGTACAAAAACCTATCCAAGCAGAAAATACCAGCTGAGTATCTCAAACAAAACCCCTCACTGTTCCTGCTATGGCCTCTCTCCAATTGCCCACCAGTTTAATTTGTTTTAACCAGCCCAGTTTCCAGAGTTGGGATTTGGGTCCTCTGAGGTTTTTTCCCCATGTTTACCATAAATAAAATTAATTGTTACCATTAAATGACAGCAGCCTCCTCAACTGACAGTCGCATCATGAGAGCCCAGGGATCCTCGAATCAATCTGCACAGAATAAACCATCAGCCTTTCCCCCTCTGAAGCAGCCAAACAAAGCCATTCTCTGCTCAGAGCAGGAGACACCCCCGAGGGGTACTGTGGGGAGTCAGGATGCTGACAGGAACAGCCACAGAAGTTACCAGCTCTACAGGTTCCCAGGCACCACATCGCTGGTTGCTCTGGGGACTCACAGTCCATCTCACCACAGGAAACGCTCAGTGAATCATCAGACACTGCTCCCACATGGCCATAGCCTTTTCTGCACACACGGCACTGTTCCTTATCTTCCTCATTTCTGCATCTGTTTCTCCTCCTTCAAGGACGTTAAGCTCCTCCAAGCCAAACATGGTTCAGCTCTTTTCAAGCAAGCGAGTGTTTCAAACAAAGGTACCTGAACAGATTCCTTAATCCTGTACAGATAAAGGAAAGTCAAAATGCCAGAAGATATTCAGCATTTGCAACAAAAATTCTCATGCTACATTCAGCCTATCCCATATTGGTGTACCTAAATGGTTTTAATGTATTTTAGTTATAAATCAAAGACTACAGCTACTGCCATGATCTTCTACTAAGTTTTCAGGGCTTCCATGCTCAGGCTGCAAAAGTTGCAAAGAGTAGAGGATGTAAAACGATAAAGGCTTTTAATCTAGCTGAACAAACACCAAACCCCCACAATCCCCACAGGCTCTTCATATCCAGCATTTCACATAAAAATAGGCATTTAAATGTAGAACAAGAATTTTCAACACTATGAAGGTGAGAACAGCCATTCTTCAAGGAACAAACATCAGTCCCTGACTGCAGGCAATTAGGGAAGGAAATTTATACCTCCTATGTAAGGATACCCCCACACTCTCTTGTGAGCAGCGCTGAGTTTGCTCTGGCCATGCTCCAAGCTAGCAGGAAAGCATATAACTGACTGGCACCAAGCACAGTCTAACAATCCTTGTGTTTGAGCGAGGATTATCAGCTTGGTTTCAAAGTGAGCTAACTCAGTAAGACAGTTTCCAACCCAAGAGTCCATCCACCTGTGGTGGGCCCATCTCATCTGCCCTAGACAGAGCTCTGATCCAGACAAAGGAGAGGAATTCCTGGACAGAATCCTCTGACAGGAGGCAAACTGCCAACATACATATTGGTGATGGACAAGAACCTTCTTACCTGCTGCAAGTGTCTTGTGCCTAATACTGGGATGCTGCCAGCATCTCAAAATACTGGACAAAGACACTGTAACAGGGGATACTCCTGCATGGCAAATCTCTTCTCAGCCTCTCCAGTAAAACTGTGCCTGAAGCTTGTAGGCAGGGCAGAAGGCATTAGGAACTGTTGCCAGGTCTAATTCTATGGTTGCTCCTGTTCTCCTCTAAACCTGAACCCTCTATCTCAACTTATGAGACAGTTGTGAGCTCCAGGAAAGCACAGTTCCCTCCCGACTACTGGCTGCACTGCCAGGAAAGGTCATTCCAGTCTTCAGAGAAAGGGCCTGGAACATTTTGAGGGTCTCCTCTGTTCACAGTGGGTAGAAATGAAGGCTGCTCCCTTTTAACAGGTTTTTTTACTCTCTTACAGTATCTTCTTGGCACCTTTTTTCTTTCCACACACAGCTTTCTTTTCAGGAACCTAAAAGGCCTACAAAGGCTGGGAAGTTTGAGATATTCTTCGCATCCACATTGCCACTAAGACAAGTGGTTTCCTGTACCATAAGCTTCACACCATCAGGACAGCAGTACGACCACAGATGTCAGTGCAAGGGAAAGCCAGCTGGTCTTCAAAGCTTGGATATGACACAATGCACTACCCATCCCATAGCGTATCAGCACCGTGGTTTAAGAGGCAGGGTCCTACACTCCAATTAAAGATCCTAGATAGTCAACAGATTTAGTAAAAGAACATAGCATGAGGTTGAGCTCTTCTTGCTAGGGGTGGTGTAGGGCTTCCATGCAACAGCTGAGGATGGGGAACTTCTATAGAGAACAGCAACTGAACTTCTTTACAACTACAGAGGAAAAGGGAGGGGAACAGGGAGAGTTGTGCCCACACAGCTCAAGACTTCAAGAGAACATGGCAATGGAGACACCACCACCCCAGATCCAAAGACATGTCAGAAAGGCCTGCAGAAAGACTGACAGTTCTGCAAAGACCCCAGCAGGAGGCCTGCTGGGAGGGTGTACACTTAACTCCTTCCACAACACAGATTTTGCAGCCCTAAGGAAAAAAAGGTCTGCAAACTTCTTCCACTCAAATAACTGACAGTAGTAATTTCTGGCATAACATTGTTACTCGAACAACGGAAAGCTAGGCACACTTATTTCCTGAGCTATATGGAAACACCAGTCAGAACTTCTTCCTCCTAACTGCAGGAGCTGTTACCCGTGCTCAGCTATTTCTTTGCTCACTGGAATGGAAGCCCTGTTTCTCAACCCGGGTTTCCAACAGTAACGCTCACTGGAAGCGATGGCTCCTGTCATCAACATCGGGATAAAACTGAGGTAGCCCCACTCCCCATACACAGGCGCAGGCAGACGATAGAGAAGCCACGCTTACCACCAGCACGTGGTGGAGCATGGAAGTAATAAATGGCACATCAAAGGCTGCTTCCCAGCTGTAAAAGATTCTCCTTTTTAATTCGTGAGCCCATTCAAGCGCCACATTACTGCGTTACAGTTCATATTCAATACAAAGCAATCACAAGTGTTTTACTGGACTAAATGTGGAATAATTTGTAGCAATTTGATCCAGAAGACAGTAATAAAGGCCTTAATATTGCCTTTTCTCTTACTAGAAAGCACTTTCATGATAAAAACAGAGTTTCTTGACTTTCAGTAATTCACCATTTGGTCCTAATGTACTTAAGCAGAAAAAGTCCTTAGAGGTTTCAAAAAGCATAAAATAGAGAAACATCTGCTAAAATTTAGGGGCAGCTGTTTAACAAAGAGGTCCAACACTACAAAAGCCAGTATTTAAAGCTCCCTCTGCACTCAATAAAAATTCTATTAAAAACGCCATGGAACAGGGTGAAGCATCCCAGGTTCAAAGTGTTTTGTTTTGGATTTTTAAAGCACTGACATCTTTTGGTCATCAAAACTTGGGGGAGGGGGGGGATTTTTTTAATTTAGTGTCACACAGGTGTTTCAGGCAAAGTCCCACCAGGCCAAATTCCAACCAGGCCACAGCTTGCTGCTTTGCCAAAGCGGTCAGAGTTGTCTCAGTTATAGAGATCCCCGAAGCAGTTTAATTTCTAGTCGAGGAGGCCGGCTGCGATTTCTGCTTTGCGACTGCACTTCATCAGTGAACGATATGACCCTGTGTTAAGCCTGTTGGCAGCTGTAGGCTCTTTGTAACAACTCTACAGATTTGTGTACAAAGCACCTTACAGGGCATCACTACATTGTTTCCCTATTAGGGGAAAACCCAAGTGATATTTATGCAAAGACTAACTCATATGACACTAGCACGATTCTGGGCCTGGGGAGCGTGAACATAGACTACTACAATCCTCAGCCATGGCTAAGGAGGTGGTATACCTCTAAGTTACCTATTTCATTTAATTGAAATGCAAAGGACATAAAAATTCCAGGTTTTCAGCCATAGCATCAATTACTAAACCTGTACAGGCAGGTAACATTCCTCTTGTAACATTCCTGGCCTTTCCAAGTCTGAACTCCAGACAGTTCTCCTCCAAAACAGCCATTTTACCACAAAAGCTTCATGAGCAGACAGCTTAGATACAGAAACAGAGTAACTTCTGTACGAGGAGCAAATTAAGTAGATGAGGACGCCTCTGCTGGGAAAACAGATAGCAGGGAGGCAGGAGATTTAAAACCACATGAAGCAAAAGGTCAGCTCCTGTGAATTCCACAGGGTGAGAACTTGGGAGCACCAAGTAAAGCTTCTAAACACAGCACAGAAATGGTGATTAACTACACACATGTCATTCACCTCTGGAACTTCTTGCTCCAAGGCCCTGCGGATGCTTGAAGCCTACAGAAGTTCAAAAACCAAGTAGATAAATTCACGTGGCTCAGGAAGGGTCTGAGCCACAGAGAGCTGATAGACCTGAATTGAGCAACATCACTACGTGTTTGCCTGTTCCTGCACTCACCCCAGGTATCCATCACTGGCCTGTCTGTGCTGGAGACAGAGCACAGGCTGAAGGGACCTTTCAGCTCTTCCAGTACAGTCCCATGCTGATATTCTCTTTCAGCAAAAAACAGCAGAAAATGCATAGAGCTGAAGGTATTCAGGATAAAATACATATTTCTCTGCTGACTTTTCAGATTAACAGCAACGGGCTGAGGCAACAATTTTGTTTTTATTTTTTAATTAGTTGAGTCAAAAGAAAATGGCTTGTCACAGTTAACCTTACTGCTGCACAATGCATGTCTGCGAGCACAAACACTATCCAGCATATCCAAGTGACTTAAAAGACTTTTATGGATATTCCACTCTCAAAGAATACTGGATGGGATCAATGGACGCCAACCAAGATCATTCTGTATGACTTACCTTGCCCATTTCCTTCCCTTTCTGCCTTTGAGGCTCTTTTAGTGCACTGAATGTCTTTCTGGGGAATTTCATTTAATATCTTGGCAGCATACTCAATTCCTCCTGTCAGATCCTTGAGGCAGTCCTATAAATAAAGGGCAGAATGGTTTATTACTGGAGTCAGCACAAGAATTGTGCTCAGTGATGTCCTTACTCGTACCACAACGTTATTAAAATGTGCATACTGTTAGAGGTTCAGAGGCAAGAGGACTCAAGCAATTGTAAGTTAATGGCTTCACTTCTCTCTTCTAGAAATGTGTGTAACACTTCGGATGTTGAACTCTGCTCCACGTGAGCTGCCATCTCCACCTCCACTACTCCTGTCCACATCTCACAGCTCTTGCATCGTCACATCCTCCATTTGTATTTGATGGTGATGTGCGACTAGTAATCGACTGCAAACTGTGCACTCCAGGTTTTACCAAACAGCAGCTGCCAGGACAGACAGCGCTACGTTCAGATGAGAGCTCAGGACTCCTAATCGACCCGTGCATTTCCATCTGCCCCCAGCATGCAAGAGCCCTGGAACGAGTCACAGAGCATCCCCATTCCACATCCACTGAAACTTCTACCTGTTGCTGCAGAGCAGTGGCCTCAAAACTTTCATCTAAAGTAAAATAGGAAGCAGGTCATTGCTAAATGTCCTAGATTAAACTAACCTACTTCAAAGGCTTCAAAGTACTTGCTGGTGTTATGAAACCATCCATTCAGGGATGACTTGCAAACACACATTGCAGCCAGACCCAGCTTCATCGTGATGCTCATCCTGCTTGTGTGAACTACACCTGTGGGTTTACGTGATAAGGAAGAATTCTAGTATTTAACTTTTTTAAAAAGGAGCTGTTTCTAACATGAGGAAAGCACTAAACTAGGACCGATCCTACCGTTTCGCCATTTGGGAATTGCAGCCCTGCAAACACTAACATCAGAAACTCAACCAGTTTTGAAGTGGGCAAAGTTGCTTAATGTATTTCCCGCATGATTCACCCTGAGCATTAAAAGTACTTTCATTTTCCTACTTTAATTGATTAAACAGAGTTTATTAAAAACTCGATGTTGTCTGGTAACAGGTCAGCAAGAAAACTAAATCCAAAAAGCATCAGCAGCATCTTACTCAAGTGCAAACACACCTCCCCTGTGAGAAGCTGTTCACCTTTCTGAGCAGACGGTGTATAATCACCTACCTGGGGGTGAAGCTAGAAGCGAGAGTATCCTCGGATACTCTCCAAGGGGAGGCATTACATTAAGAAATTAATTTCAAAATAGTTTACATTTAAGGCTCCTAAAACTTTAGCAAATCATGTCTTGACAATGAAACCATGAAGGAAATGTTCCATATCAATCACACCAGCCTCTTCTGGGAGAGAGGAGGCAAGGAGACGTGTTCCACTCAGATGAGGCTGTTAAGTTAATCCTTGCCGTAGGGGAATGCACCATTTATCAAATTCGGTTCCTTTTCTGACAGAGCTACGTATATTTCACCCAAAGTGCAGCCTTCTCAAATGGGTGGGAATTCTTCCAGGCCACCTCCCTATGGCAAATACCCGTAAAGGCAGCAAGGTTCACACACAGACAACCTGCACCTCTCCCTTTCTCTCCCATTCCAGTTTCTGCTGCAAAATGCACAAGCCAGGAGGGTTACTCTCACCCTTACTCTTGTCCTCTTGACTTCACTCACTCACCAAAATTGTTTAACTGATCCCTTACAACAGAATTTTATGGCAGAAAACCATCTGGCCATAAGTACCCCACCACTAACTAGAATATCTCTATTTCTGAACGCAGACCCTTTTTATTAACTGCTGGAGTCGTTTCTTGGCATGCAAAGAAGGGCTGGACACCAGCACTTGAAACTGGTGTTGTGCAGTGGCTGCATGTTCAGCTTCTGCTCACAGTGACTTAACCATGGAGCAGGGGGAGGCGTTATAAGTGCTATTGTTATGATTCCTGCCGGAATGGGAGGTGGGGTAGTGAGAGGGAATAAAGGTGTTGCAGAAGATGGACCTTCCAAACAGCTTTTAGAGCTACCCTGTGTTACTGCAGCAGGGCTTCTGCTGAGAAGGAAAATGAATGACCTATCCTCCATTTATACCTGGTGTTTTCCTGTATTTTAGTATAGTTGTTCCTCTTAGGCTGAGGTGACTCAGTTCCACATACCTTACACAATGAGGCCACGGAACAGGCAGTATTAGCGTGACTTTCACTTCGGTCCCCCCCCAGCAATACAGTTACCAGCCATCTCTTATTGCAAATCTAACAAATACTAATTTCTCAAATCCAGTGTCAGAGTGCCTCACTTACTAAAATGCTCACATAAGGAGAAACAAGGGGTTCAAATAGTACAACTGTTGCTGCTCTAGTGACTTAGCTTATGTAGATCAGCTCCACTAGACCTTATCCAGTGCATACTCAAAATCCATGCTGTTCAGATCAGTCATTCGCTTTCTCAGTGCTCACCACAACATTCAAATCCTGGATTTTTAATGGTAGGTCTCCATGAAGACTTCAGCTTCAAGGGAACTTCACTGAAGTGTAGCAATACTGTTCAGGTAGGCTCCACTTACACACAGGGGCAGGTTTTGTCACACAGCACCACAGGGAGCACTAACAGTAGCAAGCATGATGACCAGTAATACTATTTCATCCATACTAATGCCAGAATCAAAGGAATTTGTCATTATTTCAGTAATACAAATAGCAGCTGCCACCCATTAACACAAATCAAAACGTGGGGAAATAGAAAGCACTGTTCCACACAGATTCTAATTAGTACAAGACACAAAGTAAACCTGCATACAGTGACATCATAATTTGAACTGCATCCAGATTAGTTTTATGTCTCTTCAGTAGCAAAAAAGAAATGAACCGTGTAGTTCAGAGCAACTGGACATCTGTTGATGGCACATGGAAACTGATTTCCATTTATCCTGACAACAGCTACAGAAAGAGTG
>NW_010403012.1:39385-47397 GCF_000710305.1 Buceros rhinoceros silvestris | reverse complement strand
TGTCTAAGGTCTCAAGAAAAAACAGGTTTGTAAACTGACTTTAGATTTGTCTGAAAAGCTGAAAAATAACGTAGATTCAAAATAAATTATTCATCAAAAACAATTCAAAGGTTCCTTCAGCAACTGGCAAATACAGATATTAAACACGAACAAGTGGGACATTCACACAGTTCTATACTTCTTTTGTATATATACACACTATATATAGTTTCATAGTCAAGAATTAAACCAGCAGTGTAGGGTGGGCTGACTAAGACGGACAGAAATAATAAAGAAAGCCCTGAAAATACACACAAACAACTTCAAAATACACACGCATGCAATAATATTCCTCACTGCCTTTGGAACTGTTATCAATGTCAAACTTGGGGCTGGAATGTCATCGCTGCTGGCAGGGCACAACTGCGAGGACACTCATGTATGCAGTGGTCCCACTGACACCATCAGGTGTTGTTTACGCACAATCCAAGTCTAGATGTCAAGGCAAAACAGAAGGAGCCAGCAGGGAATACACCACGGAAGAAAGTAGTAAGAAGAAAAGGATTAGTGGCGCAGATACCAATAAAAATGAAAACGTTTTCCCCGTCTTTCAAAGGGGAAGTTAAACACGAAACGAGATTCTACTGTAAACAGGAATGATCCTGATGTGAAAGAGCTGACATTTAGGCCTTAAGCACACTTAAGAGAAACTTAAATCAGACATGCCTTCCTACAACATTCATATTTAGAATTTTAATAAAATGAAAAATCTTAGCCCCTCTGTTTAAAACAAATTATGCTACATTCCGCCAAAACACAGGCCGTCTTTGCAAGAGAAAGCCAATGTAAAAATACACATATAAATCCTTCGAATTTAAAAAAATAACTTACCTCTGCACGTGACTTTTACTTTCAAAATTTGTACCCACTTCTGGTTTGGACAACAGAACAGCTTTAAGGAGAAAAGTAACTCATTAAACCATCCTCAGAGGGCATTCGAGTACTTTCCCAGAAGCTTGTTCTTTCACTGCACAGAGCAGCTAAACCCACAGTGCTGAAACACTCGCTGCTGTGTGGACGAGATGTACCAAGACACGGAGCAATCACGCTGCTGGGGAATCAGCCTGCACTTAGGTCCAGACTCCTACTTCTTACTGTCCCTAGACTTGCTCTCCCAAGGGAGTACAGTGTCTTACTTGACTTCTCCTGGACTTCGCTTCTCGCACGTGGATAACAAATGTGTTTGCTTCCCATCTGTCCCTGCTGATTTGGATTTCAAAGTGTGCAGATTTTAAAATTACATTTGTGCGGTGCTCTAGGATCTCAATGCTGTGTGACATAGGCTAACAACATATGCTGGGTTTACACCTGCAACAGGACGGTACCAGCACTGTTCAGATCCAGATGCAGAACCGGAGAGCTTGGGGTGCTGGAGAAACAGCAACTAGAGCTACAGCAGCAGATCACCCTGCAGACAGCTGTCCTCTCTGAATTTGTAGGGTATGGGACAAGATAGCAGAGGGCTAGACCTTTACAAAAAGGTTACACAATGGTTGCATCAAGTTTCATCTATGAAGTTACCCCAAGCAATAAATACACATTCACTGATCTAGTGGAGTACATCACATCCAATTTCCATGAAGATTCAAGTCACAGGAATGCTGTAAACATCCTTCACTCTCAGGTACAGCACCACAACACATTAACTTGACTAATTTCCCCTCACTAAGACCCCATTAACCTTCCATAATTATGAGCTATACACTGACAAAAAGAAGAGACAAAACCAGCCTCAGTGCCGGCTGCACATTCACTGGCATCAAGCTAGACAAAGCACTATCAGCCGTTAAATCTGGCCCGAGAGCAGCCCCTTGAATTAGTTGTGCAACACCAGTGCCACCTGGGGACGCCTTCAGCTCCCCCTTTGTTAAAATTCACAAGAGGCCTCATTAAAGAGATGAAGGTGCATTAAATGAAGGCAGAAATTAGAGATAATTTTAAACTTGCACCAGTTTAACAGAACCTTGTAATCTGCTCAGGTGCATTACACTTGTGATTTCCTTAATGTTTCTTTAATGATTTTAGAAGGTAATTCTCTGTTGCATTGCAAACCAGTTTTGTTCAGACGCATTCAACTTTTCCCACAGTGCCGTAAGCAAGTTATCAAGAGAACTAATTAGCTTGACCTTCTGTTTGCCCAGTAATGAGAAATGCATCAAACAGGTCTCTCTTTTCATGTCTGAGTCTGTCAGTTACAGCTCAGCCCTTCTATTTGCTGCCTTGTCCTCCGGAATATTTACCACGATCACAGCCGGTAGAAGCAATGCCCTATCCACTCACCTCCTCACGCTACCAGGGAACAACTTCTTCAGCAGAGGAAAACAGCAGCCGTAAATGAAACTTCCTGTGCAGAAGCCAGATGAAAGTCAATCTGAATTCAGAGTTCCTTTGGCAAATTAAATGCTACGGCCTCAGACCCTACAAGCCAGAACCACTCTCAAAAGACTAACTATATCCTGATTTATTAGGAAATTCAGGAATTGCTATGTTTGAACAAACTACAGAGTGCTAGAGAAACCAGGATCTCATAGCACATTTTTCTCGTGTATAAGCCCTTAGCCTATACGTGCAAGCTCCTTTTAAAAGTAAAGCGGATCAGAAGATAAACCACCAAACTCAATGGCAAGGACCTGAGGACTAATGGGAGCAGGAACTGTAAGTTATCCCTCCTTATCCTAAGTTATCCTGTCAGTCCGGGGCAGATGATGATGAAGATTTAAGCTGGAGACAGGCAGGTGGGGAAATGAGTTTTCCACATGCAGGAGACTGCCCTAAAAGCTAAGCCACACTTAAAAGAATATCAGCATCTTCTCACCCCTCATTTTTCTTTAGTTTTGAACAGATTTTTTTTGCTGATGTCAAAATACAAAACCCAGAAGTCCTTTACCTCACAAAGGAAAAAAGCCACTAGACAGGAAACACCACAGAAGAGTGTTCTTGCTTTACAATGAGAAGGTAATGTCTTAGAGAAACATGTTACAAGGGCACCTGTCAACATGATGCAGCCTCCTCCCTCACAGACGTTACCCACATCTCCTGATGAGGAGAGACACCCAGGACAGCTAGGTCAGCATGCCAGGAGCCAGCTGGTTTGTCAGGCAACAGCGGTCAGGTGGCATTGTGCAAGTTAACTCGGGAAAGACCAAAGCCAAGTTTTCCTTTCGCAGTACTCGCACATTTTAAACTAGAAACAACTCTGCAGTATTTATACGATGCAGAAAGGAAACAGAAAGTGGAAACAGCTTTAAGATTATAGCACCCATAACGTTAGCTGCATAATCAAATGGCGAAACTAACTCATTTATTACATCAGTATTTCTTTCTTAGTGCCATAAATTAAGCATATTTTTTGGCAGTTCTCCCTTGCTAGGAACAATTCTTTTATTCATGAACCCGTTCATTTTAAGGGCTGAGTCTTTAGAGCCCATTAGAAAAACATCATCGACACATTTTGGTTTTTTAATGCAAGGGAAAAAAAAACCTTAAGCAAGCTGCCATTCCCATTTTTCAAAATAAATCTGTTCTTCTCTCCCACGGTTATATACCAGTACATAAAACATTGATTTCAGCAAAGTTACTTCTGATTTACATGGCTGTGGAAGCAGAGCCACAAACCCATAGCACACGGAATGATACTGCTGTAGCATCTCCTCACACTGCTGAGTCGGCACGCATCTAACCCAGGACAGCAGAGGAATTTAAAGTGCTATTATGCTGCAAAGGGAAAACGTGCCTTGCTTCCAAGGCTGAGGATTATTATTCATATTGTCACAGTGCCCTGAGAGCAAGACCCCATGTGCTAGCTGCTGTGCATATCTCCAGACAGAACATTTTCTGAATATTTACCACGTAGACAGATAACAGCAGAACTAGAGTGAGGAAGCTGAGACAGAAACCTCCACCTGGGCTTTCTCAAGTCTCCCAGAGCTCCTGAGACAGGCCTAAGTACAGTTCAGGGCCACAGCACCCTATTTCCTCTCTGCTTGGACACACCCCCTTCCCCCCAAACAGGATAGCGCTTTCTGGTGCAACTTGGTATTGCTTTTCCAGACTGTAACACAGACAGCCTTAATTTTTGAACACGCCGCACTGAAACATCTCATACGTCAACCTCTTCACGTATTTGTGACACGGCCTACGAAACAATAAAAGAGTAATTCTTTTTCTGTGGAAGCACACCCATATCAGCACTTGCTAGTGTTTAGCTCTTTCCTTTTAATGACAAGCAGGGAAGGGTGGTGGAAATCAAAGACACATCCAATCGTTCCAAGGTCTGGGTCAAAAAAACCAAACCACAACAGGCGGTGGGTTTCTCCATGGTGATTTCACAATCTTTGCGCACATAGGCGGCTTTCCTCTAGACAGGAAACATTCCTCTGCAAGTCCGTGGGTCACACAGGTTCAGTGAGACATGGCCATTTTTGAGGTACTTTTAAAAAACAATTTTCTATGTATTCACGAAGCTCCTGCCTAAAAAACCACACGTGCTCCAGCTGGTTAGACACATTATTAAAACATCTAGCTGCAGTCCTTCAGTCAGCTATTGACTTTACACCAACCGAAATTTATTATCACTGTTTGATCATGACTTACATGTCTTTACCAAAAAAAAGTAATATGAATAATTCAGTTCTCATTTCACACTAACAGTACATTAATTCATTCATCAATTAGTCACAGTCAAAAAGCATAAGAAAAACATTCCTTAGCACTCCCCGTGCCAGATTTCAACCTGAAATAAAACAGCTCACAGACATCTCAGAGGCTACGTATTTTAACAGATGCCATCAGTTTTGCCAGCAGCCTTGGCAAAGGTGGCACTTACATTCACACTACCCTCCAGTGTACCGGCACAATCCACATTCCCTGCTCCTCTCCCCACTAATACACTGCAGAGATGCGCTCCCACCTCCTCCTCTTTTGCACTTTACTGTGCAGGCAGAGTCTGGTTTCTCTTACCTAAAGCTAAGGGCTAAGTGAGTGTGGAAACAGCGGCTGGCTTCGTACCCACCCCAAGAATACAGGCTGCTTCAGAACAGACCGTCCCTGTGAGTCTAGCAAATACGCAGCGTCAGGGCACTGGCAACCTACCTTCCTTGTACTACATTTGTCCTCTATGACAGGTTTCTTGTGGCTGTATTAAACACAAACATTTCAGGAGGTAACACGCTCTGAGATGTTGGACTTGGGCCTCTGTGTCCAGCTGGACATCTGGCCAGCTATAGGCTGCAGCTCTTTGCTTACCTTGGGCACTGGACCGCAGTTCTTCAGTGGCAGAGAGGTTTCTCCGGGTGTGTTCTGTGGAGTGACCAGAACAACAAACGTCCAAGTTCCACAGAATTCTCAGAGTATCAATAGCACACAAACTACAGTTTAAGCTGGGAACAGTCTACTAAAACATGAACTTGTCATAGCAGTTTGTAGCACAGAGACTGCCTGATCAGTTAAGTAATGTGTAAAACAATTCAGCTTTGTTCCACAGTTTTTATTCTTAAAGTGTCAAACATGAAGCACGTGTAGCTGATTCACTGATACGCCCCCAGCCCAAAACAGGTACATCATATGAACTCAGTTAAACCCAACTGACACAGAGTTCTCACAGCTGGATGACCACAACACCTCCTCCCACCTATGGAGTAGGGACATAGCAAGTATCTGCCACTGCTTTTTTTCCCCCCCTCTAATAGCGGAAGGGTCACAAAAATGACCTGTTCTGCTAGAACTGATCCTTATAAGCACTTGCTGAACAGACATGTGAGAGAGAAGAGTCCAATTCACACCTCTGACTACCTCCTGACTCAGGTCACAAGAGACAGGTCTGGCATGTTCCATGTCTGATGCAAGAAGCTCAGACAGATGTGCCACAGCTCCCAAGGAGGAGACACCCAGCAGAGGTAGAGCAAAAGTTCAGCAAAGCCATGGCTGCCTGCTTCATTTTCCTGTTTTGCTGCCCAACTTGGACAAAGAATTTTTTCATTATCTCCTGCCTGATTTATGTTTCCATAGATGTACAACAGAAACCCACGTTACGCTTTTGTAATTAGACACTGTGCAGCCACCTGCCAGCCTGTCTCTGCTCCAACAGCTCAGCGTGTGCTTGCACAGCCGAGGTACAGAAATCACTGGAATGCTGCACAGGGTGACAAACTGCAGTAAATATCTTACAGGGAGCCAGTCTGTTTGCTTACATCTAGGATATAAAACCCTGCATGCAGCTCAGAAAGTAATACCTAGCAGCAGAGAAGAGCAGATGAACAGACAGGCAGTGTTCTTCTTCCTTGGTGTTTTCTAGACTGGGTTTCTGCCTGGTTTTACCAAGGATATAATATCTTTTAAATTGTTTTTTTCCGTCTGTGGGCACTGTGAATTCATCAGCACGCCACAAGGGTGTTTCCAGCCGTATTTTATAAATAATAAACAGTGAAGCCAAACACAGTTTTCCAAACAGATTTGTCACATAGAAGTGCTCAACTTGAGGAGCAATAGACACGTCTTTTTTTCAGTGTACCTGGGGGCAGGGTGGAACTCAGGCCCTCTCATAAGCACGTTCAAAAAGCCCCAGAAGTCACTGTCTGTCCTGAAGTGGGCTCATGTATTATGTCCAAGGCATTACTGGAACAGTGAGACCATTTGTGTCCTTAACCAGGTGTTTTGACCTGGTGCAAGAACCAGAACTGCTGAAACCGCCTCATTCCCTCTGAAATCAGTGAATCCCGAAGAACTGAAGAGGATTTGAGCACCTGAACAACATTAAAGCTTTAGCCTCAACCCCGAATTTTGCACAGAGCTGAGGTGCAAATGCTTCATCAACAGATGGCCCTTAGCACTTTTTTTTTTTTTAAACAGCATATTGGGTATTTTCATCATATATGGAAGCACATACCCATTTTCTGTTTGGGGACAGCAATGCGAGAGCAAGCAGGAGCTGCACTCACAGATTCGCAGTCCAACATGACGCTTGGACTTCCCCAGCATGTTACATATTAGTTCCTACTAACTCCTAGGCCAAATGCACACCAATTCCTTTGGAAATTGGGTCAAACCCTTAATACCAAACAGGGCCTTCAGTGAAAGGTGCATATTGCTACTGGGACCAGGCTGGCCACACCTGGTCCTAAACAGCACCATTAACCAAAAAAAAAAAGAAAAAGAAAGATTCACTCTGCAAGAAAGGACATTTGGTTTCACTTCCATCAGAAAAAGCAGAAGCATGAAAGAGCACAAGCAATATGGAAGGGCTCCCAAGAAAGGTTAGGCAGGATCTGGTACAGCCAGACAGACATAAAAGAATTTAACCCAGACTAGGATATTGTGGGATGGGACTTTTGGGATTATCTTCTACACATGCTGGGCAATGGCTACTGCCACACAACTGCCACCTGTCTTTCTACAGTCTTCGACAAATGCCCTTTTTAAATGACTTCTCTGAAACCCCGTCATCAAAAAGAAAGATGCATAAATGCATATTCCCTCCGGAACACAATTAGGCAGAGCTTTTACCCTCTTGATGCCGAGATCTTCAGCAGTGAATCTCCAGAAACGTCACAGCAGAGTCTTATCTGTTGTGTCCTAGGGCTGAATGGGGGAAAAATAGTAATAACAAGCAGCACCTTCAGCTTCAATCAGCAGCACATTCCAAGATCACAATTGCATTTCAGATCCTTCTTCATACGCAGCAGCAATGATCAAGAGGCCATTAGAGACATTAAAGATTTAGCAGAAGTATGTTCCGCCTGTTTTTATTTGGGAGGGGTAGGATAGAGGCATTCATTCCAAAGAAATAGATGATTAAATTAAATACTGTTCCCATATTCATCCTTTCACAGAATAGTTCTGTGTCTCATTGAAAGCACACTTATTGTCCAATCTTCAACGTTCCATGTAGGCAAAAATATTGATAATAAATATTCCCCACTCGGCACTAACTTTAATGACTTATTTACATCAATAATTTTGCTTATACTTTCCATTCA